>NC_143053.1:151090000-151390000 GCF_052426305.1 Pelodiscus sinensis
AATCTGTGTGGCTACCCCTTTCTGACTTCAAGGGTATTTTATTCTGCATACATCTTCAGTACAACTCAATAAGGAAGTAGGGAGTGCTGAGCTGAGAGGTCTGTGACTTTATAGTCTCTTGTCTTCTTATCTTAGCAAGGGAGAAGTAACATTAGCTTCCCATTGCTTTTAATCACCACAGGGGAGAAAACTCTCAAACTACTTGTGTGGTAAAAGCACAAATACATATATCAGGCGTCTGAATGAAATTTCTATGATAGATATAAAATATTGCCATTCTCACTGTGTTATTTCAATTATATTTGTCACATAAATAGGTGCATGCAATGCATACTCCTTTATTCGCACAGAAACACATTGGCCTGATTCTCCATAAGACAATAGCCTGAGGTTGTGGGGCTGACAGAAGGGCGGACAGAAGTGATGGTAAAGTTCAAGCAAGGCTGTATCCTCATCAAATTATAATCTGAACTAAATAGAAATTGAAGAGATGTATTCTGAAGGTGCTGCATATACGAAGACTTAATTCAGGAGTTAAAAGTTAGCCATTCTTGGATTAACCAGAGGATTGTTGTCTATCAGTTGACTAATGAAACTCACACTCTGTGCCTCATTTTACCAATAAGAAGAAAATGGATATAATAAACAATTCACTAACTCACAAGTGTGTTGCAAAGTTTAATGACTGTAATTAATGTTTGTAGAAGTGTTTCAGATCTAATGCAGTATAAAGCACTGTGTCATTAAGATGATGATGGTGATAATGATTCATCAGTTAAGAGAAGTAATTGCCTAGCCTAAGCCAATTTTTTGTAAACAGTCTAATAAACTGGAGTCTAATTCTGCAAGATGATGAGCACTCCTAACACATGCTGACATTCTGCAGCCCACAGGAGAAACTTGGCTTCTTGCAGGACCACACCCTTAGTGAGTAAATGCATGGCAGAGAAATTTGCCTTGGTATAGCTATATCCATGTAGTTAAATCAGAACAAACTGGCAAAGTCAACATACTGCAGTGGTGCATAATGGGGTTTGTAACAATATGACTAATTCTGGCAACTGAACAGCAAGCCAGTCTTACAAGGTGAAACTGCATCTATATCGGGGGGCTCCACTATAGTAAATGTAGCATATCATGGATGCAAATATACCTAGTAAATGACCTGTGTACATTTCACATAGGGCAGCACCTCAGGCAGAATTAGTGAGTATTTTCACTTTAGCTTGGTTTATATGCATGGCTGGTCTTTTCAACTCTACTGCCCAACATGCTGCTAGGAACCTCCAGCATCACAGAGTTCTGTCACATAAGGAAAGTTAATCTTTTTCTGCTTGGCCACAAAAGTAATAGAGAGAATTATTAACTAATGTTTTAAAATCGATGGCAGTAGACATCAGGTTTTCTTTGCAGGTGTGTTTGAATTTTGATCAAAACAACATGATCAATGTTTTAATAAATAATAACTACAGTTGGACAGGCTGCATTGCTCTAGTTTAGGTTAGATTGTCAACAACAATGCAAGAGCGTGTGCCGGGAGTTAAAATTAATGAGCCTGACTTTCAGCACAGTTAGGCACTTTCAGACCCCATCGTATTCAACTGGATCTCCAGATGCCCTGCCTCTCTGAAAAGGCAAAAATACTATTTCAGAAATAAACATTTGAACAAACTTTGGATTGAAAAAAATAGAGGGAATACTGCTGAGAGGCCACACGGGAAGGGGAATCTATGGCCTGTGGACCAGATCCAGCAGGCAGCTTGCTTTAATTTGGCCTAAGAGCTCCCTGCTCTTCTGCAGAAGGGGAATGTGACGGGGCAGCCCCGCTCACGGCGGGGGCCCCTGCCAAAGCTGCGCTGTACAGCGGGAGGCCGCGCGCTGCCCGGCTCTGCCCGGGGTGTTCGGCGGCAGCGCGGACCGCGCCGGCCTTAGGCGCGCCGGATGATGTCATCCGGGCACCATGGAGACGGGAGTCGCGCTGCCCTGGCAACGGAGGGACGCCCTGTCACGAGGGGCGGGGTCCCCACGGGACGCCAGGGTCGTGACCCCGGCGCCAACTTTAAAATGGCCCCGCAGCGCCGAGAGAGGGGGGAGCGAAGGAGCTGAGTGGATCGTCCCGGTCGACAGGAGGAGCGGCAGCAGTACTCAGCCCAGTGAGCGGTTTGGCCCAGGCAGCTGGGTGTCGGGGAACACCGGAGCCGGAGGGGAAGGAAGCAGCCCAGGGCAGAGTCAGGATTGACTGGTGGGCTGACGCGTTAAGGGGTCGCACCCCGTCAGCCGGGTTCGGGGCAATTGAACCAGAACCCTTAGGGCCCTGGGCTGGGGCCCGTGAGAGTGGGTGGGCCCGGGCCCCCCTTCCCCTCCCGCCTTGCCAGGGAGTGGGAAAACGAAGATAAATGCGCAAACAGGGGAAACTGTGGGACTCGGAGCTCTAGGACAGTAGAGAGCCCTCGGGACAAACGCCGCGGGGCGGCCTGGGGCGTCACAGGGAAGCCAGTGCTGGCACTTCAGCCATGCGGAAGGGAGGGGGGCACTGAGGTCTGGGGATCCCCTGCATGGCTGGAATGACAGTGCCATCTCCCTGTTGCTGAGAGAAGGGGAGAAACCATGAGCCTTGTGGGCTGAATTAAGGCAAGCCTCTGGCCACATCCGCCCTGCAGGCTCTGTGTGACAGAAACAGCAGCACACAGAAGCTTTGTTCCCAGGGATGGCTTGAAGGCTCTTCCCTTGTCACTTCCATTAGCTGGAAATCCTAGCCAGTGGTGGGGGGCAATGCCTGCCCAGTGTAGGGTGACACAGAGCCACTGAGCTATGCCAGGTAGGTTCCCCATTCCAGCCATTGATAATTAGTCTTTGAATATGGTCTTTCAATCAGTTGTGCACTCACATTATACTAATTTCTTCTAGACCTTATTTCCCTAGTTTGCTTATGAGAATACCATATAGGACTGTCAAATGTTTTACTAATATTTAGATATATCATGTGTGCTGCTTCTCCCCATCCACTAGACCAGTATTTCTGCCAAAGAAGGAAATAAGGTTGGTCTGGAATGATTTGTTCTCAACAAATCCATGCTGGCTATTCCTTATAACCCTAACACTAAGTGCTTACAGACTGGTTGCTTAATAACTTGTTCTCATATCTTCCCAGGTATAACAGTTAGGCTGACTAGTCTGTAAATTCCCTGGGTCCTCTCTGTCCTCTTCTTATTACCTTTTATGTCATTTGAAATGTGTTACTCATTTCGTGCCTTAGCCTTTCTGGTTCAGTCCCCACATGCTTGTGCTATTTTGTAGTCTTCAGCAATTTGTCTATTTTTCCACTTTTTGTAGGATCTCTTTTTGATTTTCAGCTCATCAAATTGCTCCTCATGGAGCCATATTGGCCTCTGACTATTCTCCCTAGCTTTCCTTCTCACGGGGATACTTTGCAGTTGTGCCTTTCATTTTGTGTCTCTGAGAAATTGCCAGTTCTCCTCAACTCCTTTTTCCTTCAGATTTTCTTCTCATGGGGCCTTACCTAGCAGTTCTCTGATTTTGTTAAAGTATGCTTTTTTAAAGTCCACTGTTCTTATTCCGCTGACCTGAATTCCTCCCTTTCTTTGGAAGCATGAAACATATCATTTCATGATCTCTTGCACCCAAATCACTTTCTGCCTTCACACTCACAGTTTTTTCCCCTGTGGATGAGAATCAAGTAAAAAATGGCTGCCCACTTGGTTCCCTCCTCCACTTATTTTGGATACTTCTGTTAATCTAGAAATGCCTCATTTATTTCCGCTTCCTAATTTGGCGATCTACTGCATGCCTCTAACCATGACATTACTCCTATGTCCCTGTCTCCTGATACTTAGACAATTTTCACTATTTCCTTTTGGACCTCAATATAATGTATATAGTCTGGATGTATAATGCAACATCTATTCCCTTTTTTTCTACTTGATGTGTAAAATGTATTGATTCACCATGTAGCAACTATTAACTTGAATTCTATTAACTGTGTTTGCTCCTTATACTTGTGAACATTTTTCATGGACTGTTATTTACTACTAGCACGTTGTCAGGGTTCTTTCATTGCATTTGTATCATTGTGTACTTCCATCTTTTTGTGACCCTCAAAAATAAAAAACACCTTGAAGGAAACAATGTGTTGAAGACATGTGGCAGCTGGACTCCCAAAAGAGTTGCCCATCTTCATTTGTGTAGACATTTGAATCACCCTCTCCATTATGAATGGTGGAAAGTTCAAGGATAGGGAAGTAGAACCCTTTGCCCTTTGTGAATAACAGCAACATGTTTTATAGAACTTTTTGTTTCCCATATTTCACTTATTTGATGCTAGGTTCTAAGGCGAGCAGATTGCACCTTTTGCTTGAATTATGTGTTACTGCATTACTTTGCTGTGGGAGTACTTGTATCAAAGAGCCTTTGATTATAATTACATCAGAATGCAAACAGAAGCTTATCACTGCTGTGGGGAATATCCAGGAAACTCTTTGTTTCCATCTCTTCTGTGAGCTTGCATTCCAGGGGCGCTTTTCTTGCCTCTTGAGAATTTCCTTCAGTTTTGGGGAGGATTCCCACACTCTGAGTAAATATTAGGGGCCGAGTTTAGTGTGGGTGGCACTTGTGAGGTGGACAGAGTCTTGACAACACTTCCCCACATCAAAAACTGTTATGCAGCAGGGCAGGATTCCTACCTGGTACTCAAGAGGGCATAGTACAATGGCCAAGTTACTGCGAACAGCTGCTCCGTGTCCTCAGGCTTCATGGTATGGCCAAGAGCCCAGTTACTTAGTGCATATGGTGCTATCATCTACATATATTATCCAGGAATACATTCTGCTCCTTTTCAGATCAGCAGAAAACTGTGCCTTGAAGTGCATCCCACCCCCAACTTACTCTATTTGGGTCACCTTACTCTGAACCAGGTTGGTTGGCTTTTCAAGCTGACTGAAGTATTCTTTGTGACTAACATTAATTACAAATATAGTCCCTTGTTTGGTTAGTGAATTATTCAAAGTGACCTTGGTTTGTTTGGTTTTTTCAGTGAATGAACTCCCGTTTATATGAAACCCTGTTACCCAAACCTCTACATTATCCAAATCCATTTCTTGTCCTCCAGCATGAGCTGTGTGCCCTCCACAGCGTGTCTTTTAAGCTGGGGAATGAGCAAGCAATTTGGATAATGGGGAAGTTGCACTAATAGAGCAGAGACACCCCACCTCCCATCCAGGGCTGCCAGGAAGAGGAGGAGCCCCTGACTGCGGGGGATGCCACCCTGCTGCTGAATGGCTCCTGCAGCAGCACAGGGAGACTTCCACAGGAATGAGTCAGCAGGTCCCTGACAGCGAAGCTTGAGAGGGCTCCCTGCACTATTGCAGGGCCAGTGACACTCGATCCCTGCAGGCTCAAGCAAGGTACAGAGAAGGCTGCAGCTGAGACAAACAAAAGTCCTGTCTGGAGGTCTCTGCTGTCGCCCACCAGCATCTAAACCTCCCTTCACACCTTGTGCCTGCAGGGATCAGATTTCATCAGCTCTGTGGCAGTTCAGGGAACAGGGCAGAACAGACGTTCCAGGACAGAGGAGAGGCTCCAGGCCACAACATGGGGGGAGGAAGAAAAATGTGTCCCCAGCTGTGGGGAAGATCATCTTGCTGCTGAATGACTCCTAGCCTCTTGATTATCCAAACTCCTTATTATCCCGGTAAAAATCCATGTCCCCCCACATGCTATTTGGCGAACTAGGAGCATATTTTAAAAGTCCTAAAAGCATAATCTGCAGGGCTCGCTGAACCGCGGCGAGCCCCACTCGCCAGCCGCCTGTCCGGAGATCTGCGCATGCGCAGATCACCCAAACCTAGCTCTTCTGGGTTGCAGTCTACTTGCCACAGGTGAGTAGATTGCATTATTTGTCGAGCCCTGGTAATCTGGACAAATAATTTCTCCACAGACTGTTCACTTTGACCATTCTCTATTTTTAGTTAGACTGTATGACGTGTCAGCTATGTCACATGGTATGGCTTTTGCTCCCTGATTGGATAAATTGTATAAATAGGAGAATAATTAACAGTACATAATGATAAATTTATGGGATGAATTTTTAGCCACATGAATATTCATGGTGAAATTTGTGATTTGTTTAGGATTCATGAATACATACTGGCTGTCTGAATACTCACAGTTCAAGACCAATATGACCTCTGGAACCACAATGAATCATGCCACGCTCTTTCATCACAAATATTCACAAATCAAATCTCTACTCTTTGTACAGCTTTTCCTTCAACCTTACTCACATCTCTCATCCACCCTTCCATAATAAAGGCAAATTCTTTCTAAGTAAGGGCTAGGTTACAAGCTGACAGTCTAATCGCAAAACTCTTTGTAGGCTAACAATGATTTTCTGCAGATTTCTATTCCTAAATTATAAAAAAAAAGGCTAACAGGAATCCATTTGGGTTCCTAATGACCAAAATAAATAGTTCAGAAAGTTGAAGGAATAGAAATAATCATAGCAAATTTTGCAAAAATACATATTCCATCTCCTGTTCATTTAATGACCAATTTCTGAACCAAAAATGAAATGAACTTTTTATATATAAAAACTGTCATATTAGGATTCCAATGTGTCATCTTTCTACACACAAGGCCAATGAAGATCATTATTACACCTTAACATTGAATATTTTAGCAAATCATACATAATTATGCAAATTATCAGGACACTAAACCTTTCTGCATGAATATTTTACAGGGTAACACTGACCTTTCTACCTCTGGTGGAGGAGAGAGTCTGTAGAAATTCTTTGTTTCGTTGTCCAGTTTGTGGATCGATGCAGATTATTTGGCATCTGTTACATGGCCCTACAACCTGAAATTTCAACAGAAATAAGTTCTCAGACAATTACATTAATGAAACAATTAGATGGTACGAACTGATCTCTAACCTTTGTGGGATTTCAATAACTGAAACACTTCACAGATCATTTTTGTACTATGTAAAAGGGCTAAATCCTGTTCACCTGACTCAGCTATGTATTCAAAGGATAAAATTCTGAAGTCTGTACTCAGTCTTTATTTAGACAAACTCCCACTTGGCTAAGCCTGAGAAATGCTGGGCATCTATAGTCCCTGCTGACTTTGGCTGATTGACATTAAAGGGAAGATTTGACTGGCAGAGGAATGAGTAAAAACTGGTTAAGGTCTTTAGGATTTGACCAGAAGAATTCTCTCATGAGTAAAATAATAGGATTTCGTTCATGCTTGTTCACTATGACTGAAACGAACAGATTTGTCTTCATTGTACATTTTTCCAGTGGCATTTTGTGAATGTTAGGAAAGCAAAATTTGCATTTTCTTAAGATGAATTATAAATGCACTGTTCCAAATTTCTTTTTGTCTTTTGGGGGGATTAGAATAAAGATGACATATGCCAGTTCCACTCAATTACTAGATCAGAAACTTTTGCAGAACTCTACAGTAATCAACAATTCCTCTAGTACTTCAACTTCCATAGTATAATGCACTTTTCCTTAGTTTTGTAAAATTAACCTTAAAACTCAAGCAGATAATGGGGCAAATAATCAAAGGTCATGTTGTAAACTTTTCTATATGCAGATTTGGGTGTCATTTGGATTATTTGAGGTGTATCTACAGTGAATAGTAAAACTTTCTAGTGTAGTCATTCAAGCCATACATTTGGCTGTGATTCTTCAGACAATAAATTGCTAAATTCTATCACAGTCGAACTAAAGACAGATTTTTTTTCTCTGCTTGTCTCAGTGCAGTGGCACCTTCTGCTGCCATTTCACTGGCATCAAACATCATCAATACCATTCCCCAGTGTGACGCTGTTGCAAAAAAAGCAAACATGCTTTTAGGATGCATTAATAGGTGTGTTGTGAGCAAGACACTAAGTCATTCTTCCACTCTACTCTGCGCTGCTTAGGCCTTAGTTGGAGTATTGTGTTCAGTTCTGGGCACCACATTTCAGGAAAGATGTGGAGAAATTGAAGAAGGTCCAGAAAAGAGCAACAAGAATGATTAAAGGTCTGGAGAACATGACCTATGAAAAAAGACTGAAAGAATTGGGCTTGTTTAGTTTGGAAAAGAAAAGATTGAAAGGGGACATGATTGCGGTTTTCAGGTATCTAAAAGGGTGTCACAAGGAGGAGGGAGAAAAATTGTTCTTCCTGGCCTCTGAGGCTAGAACAGGAAGCAAAGGGCTTAAGCTGCAGCAAGGGAGGTTTAGGTTGGACATTAGGAAAATGTTCCTAACTGTCAGGGTGGTTAAACAGTGGAATAAATTGCCCAGGGAGGTTGTGGAATCTCCATCTCTGAGGATATTTAAGAGTAGGTTAGATAAATATCTATCAGGGATGCTCTAGAGACAGTACTGGGTCCTGCCATGAGGGTAGGGGACTGGACTCAATGACCTCTTGAGGTTCCTTCCAGTCCTAGTATTCTATGATTCCATGATTAACCAAAACATCAGCTCCAAAGATCCCTAATTTGGGGGGGGGGGGGGCGTTTGATATCAAGATCAGTTGAAAATTCGGCTGTGAGAGACAATCTATTTTTAAATTGGACTGTAACTCTATTCTTTGGTTTTACAGTACCCTAGCACGCTGGGGTCCTGAGTTGGACTCCCGAACGCTGCAATATGAATGAATGAATGAAAATAGAATGAATGGCTGCAGATTAAGGCTATCCTTTGTAAAATGTTTTAACTCACAAAGAAATCTTTAACTTGCTGTGTCTCTTATTTATTATAGCTAATTGTTGATAGACCAACAAAGGCTCAGACAAGCCAAGGTAAGCCCTATATGTTTTCCTGCTACATACTATACACAAACTGCTAAACAATTGCTTCTCTTTCCCTTACAGTGCACTGAGCTCAGGAAAAGGACAGCTATTTTCATGACAGCCTCTAGTCATTGCATCAGCACTTCTGCTATCCACACATTTATCAGCATCACTAATAAGAACAGAGAACAAGCCACCTCTCTGTTCCAGGTGACACATTTCCTACAAATAAATAGGATATAGACAAGGACCAGTCAAACAAATCAGTTTGATGGTTATGTGAATCACCAGCTTAGTCTCACACATGGCTTCTTCACTGACAAAATATCATAAAGGCAACCAAGATTTCTGTTCCAAGAATTATTTGCTCCATTGGATTTACCTGATGGTGCAGTATTTTCTAAACAGTTGAATGCTGTATTGGGCATGGGATTGACTTAGGCTTGGCAGACAAGGTTTATATAAATGACGTATATCAGTGGTGTTATATACAAATATTAAAACATAATGATGAGGATTGGTGAAGCCCAAATATTCATTGGTTTATCTGAGGCATAACTTACTAGCATTTACTGATTTGATCCAGATTGGGAATACCATGGGAGTAGCCTTTCTAACAACAAAATCTTTTCTTGATCCAGCCTCCAACTAGCCTCTGACCCCCTCAGCTCAGGTATGTTGGAGTGACCAGATAGCAAATCTGAAAAATCAGGATGGCAATCATGGGTAATAGGCACCTTTATAAGACAAACCTCTGAAATCAGGACTGTCCCTAAAAAATCAGGACATATGGTCACTTTGAGGTATGACTACATAGCCCATAGCTTGAGCATGGTCTCAAACTTGAGCCTGGTCTCAAACCTAATCCCCCCTTATCTCTGGCACTGGAGATGCTGTAATTATTTCCCATTCCAACGGTGTGTGACTTAAAAAACACTGTGGCTAACCAGTGACTTGATAACATTCACATTCATCGGACTGAGGTTGAACCTCCTAAATCCAGGACTCTCTGGTCTGGCAACATCCATGGTCTGACAAGGACCACGGATGTTGCTGAACCAAAGAGCCCCAGGGCTGGCAGCGAGAGTAGGCTGGGAGTCTGGCAGCTTGGAGCTGTAGCCAGGGCTAGCAGCAGGAGGACAGCAACAGCTGCGGAGTGCCAGCCCTGGGGAGCCAGGCTGGCAGAAATGGGACTGGTAGTGGTCATGGAGCCCCAGCCAAAGGGAGCTTCACACTAGGCCGGTAGCAGAGGGGCTGGAGGCAGCTGGGTAGCTCAGGTCCTGGGGAGCTTTGACCCAGCTGGTGGTAGAAGGGTTGGAGCCTAAGCCTGTCAGCAGCATCCAGAACCAAAAGCAGTGGGGAGGGATGGCAGCTGGGAGGCCAGTGGCAGGAGACCTCCCCTGGTTTGATAAATTCCCTCATTTGGGACCAGTCAAGTCCCAAGCGTGCCGGACCAGGGAGGCCCAACCTGTAAAATGTTGCCTAGATACCATGACGTCAAATAGAAATACAAGAAGTGGTGAAAATTCATGATCTGTACACTTGAGCTTAATTTTTATTTTAAAATGTACTACTATATACTGACAAGCAAAATTCTTAAATAAAGAATGCAGTTGTAAGTCAGGTGCTATTTAAAAAAAATCATAGAAAAGCTATGTTTTCCTCGCTTTTAAAAAATATATGAAGTCTTAAAATGTAAAACATGGCTTCTGATTTGGATACTCATTTTGAGGCACCTTGTGTCTAAAGTGAGCATCCAAAAATAGGGCCTTTGAAATCAGAAGTACTCTTTCCTTCTCAACATTTGGGTCAAAATATTCTGTGAATGTGCCTCGGGCTATATGTTTTTAATAAAAATACGAGCCTACGGTTTTTGTCTCAAAAACTGCTCAGAGACACTTTTCATTTGGAAAGGGAAATTGGTGAAATTTAAGAAATAACATTTGTTGGAATCTGTCTTTACATCACAATCAGGGCTTGTCTCCAGATATAGCACTGCAGTGGGCAGCTGCACCACTGTGATGCTTTAGTGAAGATGCTACTGTACCAATACAAGAACTTTGGCCTTTGGCATAGTTAACCCTCTTCCACAAAAGGCAGTAACTATATGTTGACAGTCGGTCTTCTCTTGCAGGCCACGCTATACTGACATTGGGTCAATCTAACAATAGTGCTTATGGATTTTTCACACCCCTAAGCAACATAGTTATACTAGTGTAGGTTTGTGGAGTAAACCTAGCCTGAGTGTTGCAAGAATTTTGCTCTGATTTCAAGGTCAGAATACTTTATAACAGGAAAGTGCTACTGAAGTAAGTCAGACTGTACCTGGAAATGCAACGTGCCAATGGAAATCTCAGCCCACTCCTCTTCTTCAAAAGATTCCGTTGCACTGACCACAAGGTTGGCACGGAAGCGCTGGATTAGTTGCTCTGTTTGCAGTGGCTCTCCCTGTCTATCACAAAAATTCACAAAGCAGAAGAAAATAAGAGCCATGCTAATCAGCATGCAGTATTCACCCACTTTGAATATGTAGTTGCTAGCCCTATGCAGTAAGATTTTTCTTCCACACAATTGTTAAGAACAAATTTAGAATGCAGTTTTATTACAGAAGTTATGGAAAAGGAACAGCCCTTTGAATAAAAAGTGTAGTCCACTAGGAGGCATTTCAACAGATATAAAGTGGCACTAAAAAGATAGAAAGGGAAGTACATGGCACTGCAATGATAAATCTGTACACTAGAGAAGGACCACTGTAATTTAATTTCAACATTAGCTACTGTATTGAAGGGCTGAAGTACTGCATGTGGATGGATACTTTGGGTATTTGATCAATTGACTGATGAAATCTAATTGGAGGGGAAACAAAATGAATATAGGGGAAATTTAGAGGATATTTAGTGACCTGTGAAGGCAAGAAGACCAATAGGTCAATGTTGTGAGAGAGAATTTATCCTTGATAAATATATGGGTATGTCTACACTACAGCGCTATTTCGAATTAACTTAATTCGAAATAGTTAATTCGAATTAAGCTAATTTGAAATAACGCATCTAGACTCAAAATCTATTTCGAAACAGTCTATACAGCACTTAATTCAAAATAGCTATTTCGAATTTGGCATTACTCCTTGTAGAATGAGGTTTACCAAACTCGAAATAAGTGCTCCACTATTTCAAAATAGCGGTTTGCATGTGTCGACACTATTGAAGTTAATTCGAAATAACGGTTGTTATTTCGAATTAACTTTGTAGTGTAGCCATACCCTATATATATAGCTTTTACAATGCATCAGATTACACTAAATGGCAGATGATTAAAAAAAAGTCCAGGGATGAAGATTTCCACACCTCCCTACACATGTTTTATTTACCAGAGTCAATAATGAATGTGTTGTGTGTGTGTGCATATGTACATGTGAGACAGACAGAGTGGCAGATAGTATATAATATACACATTTCATAAAGCTGGCTATAACTTTGAAATCTCACTCCTATCTTTCATTTTTGAAGTGGAAACTTTGCCAATGGAAATGATTGGCCAACTTTGGGATTTCCAAAAGAGACTCTCAGTGCTTCATCACTCTGAAATTTTGTCTAAGCTCAGATGTTCATGAACTACATCAAAAGACACCATCACCTGTGACCTGAACACTTAATTTTCACCCAAAATAGAGACAGAAGCCTGAAAAACAGAGAGATTTCTCTTTTAGAAAAAACTAAAAATATTTAAAATTGTTTTGTATTTTAATGAAAATGGTGGAAAACTATATTAAAACAACTTCTACAAAAGTTAGCTTCAATTAATTAGCTTGGGAAAACTGAGGTTGTTTGGCTTGTAATAGCATGGCTTTTCCTTTAGGAGACGAATGTGCATACCAATAAACATGTGTATGTAGATTTTCACACCAATCACATAACCTGACCTCAACATTATCAAAAGCTAGATCTCTTACTGTTTTGCAGAGAGTCCACGGATTAATTATGGTGAAAAGAATTCTCCATAGTACTACTACAGCACATCACACATTTGATGCACTTTTTAAAATAATTTCAGAATATAGGGAATCAAAAATTGACACTGGGACATTCACATTTTAAAAGTGTGGAAGTATATTCACTGTCAGAGGGGCTGAATGTGCTGTGTATTGCACATGGAGGCCCTGCACAATCCTGTGTCTTGGAGTTGGAACAAAGAAAGCAATACACCTTATTTCTATCAATATTTCTATCAACGTTTTTGCTTTGATACTTGTGATTGCCCATAAGGGGACAGTGCTCTTCTTCTTAACAGTATATGCCTATGCTGATACTTTGTGGCCGACCATCTTTCTTGAACCTAGTTTGAAGTCCATTTGGGGAGGCGTGACCATCTGTCGAATTGACAGTTGAGACAAGTATGGGAGAATTCTAGCAGTAGAGAGGGACTGCTCTTGTCACTGCACTACATCGGATGGTTTCATTCTATGCAGGGAGACAAACAGGAGAATTGTTAGTGAGAATACAGATGGGATAGGAAAAGGCTGGCATTGTGGCTGGGCTGATGTACTCATCATTTGGAGGAGGGGGAAAGTGTAGCATGAGACCTACCAACTAGGACAACTATAGATATTTTTTTCTAAAGAAGAAAAACTTATTCACTGAGGGTGTGTCTAGATTACAGGTTTTTTTTTTTTTTTTTTTTTTAAAAACTTCCCCTTCGTCTAGACTGCTGCGGCATTCTTTCAAAAGTAAATCGAAAGAACACGGTAGTTTTTTTGACCGCGGAAAACTCGTTTTATGAGGAATAACGCCTTTTTTCAAAAGTGCTCTTTCAAAAAAAGGCGCTGTGTAATGCAAACTGCTTTTTTGAAAGAGAGCATCTAGACTGCCTAGGTGCTCTCTTTTTTGAAAGTACTGGTTGTAGTCTAGATGCTCTTTTTTGAAAGAGGCTTTTTCAAAAGGTACTTTCGAAAGAGGCTTGCAATCTTGCCGTAACTTAAGTTTTACTGTAACTTCTTAACCTTTTATTCTACTTAATACTCCAGGAAATGCAACGTATCCCTGGTTCTTATTTGTTGTCACTGTCTCACTAAAGATGGGAACAATGGCTCAGGAATGGATTGTATGTCCTGCTTAGGAAATGTTGAGTAATCCAGGGAATATGGGGGTCTGACCAAGTTCATGGAGGTCATCCCAATACTTAGTGCACACAAAAGAATTTGCAGCCAGATGAAGAGGAGATTACTCACCTTCCCGTAACTGATGTTCTTTGAGATGAGCATTCCTGGGGTGTTCCACAGTAGCTATAGGTGTATTCCAGCGCCTCAGAGCGGATTTTTTATATTAGTGCATAGGGACAGTGAATACGGTGTGTGTGGGCCCCCCCGGTGCCATTGCGCATGTGCGGCCACCCTCCCTTCAATTCCTTCTCTATCCAAAACCTGGTGTAGGAGAACAAATTGTCTTTTATTATTATTTCCCCCCCGAAGTCAAGCGAGAGGGTAGAGGAGCACCCCCAGGGATGCTCATTAAGGGTGTGCATCTGCACCTTGAAGTTGTTGCCTGAGGCTTTGGAAAGCATACAGGTAAGTGTATAGTTTGGTTTAAGTGGAAGGAAGAGCGCATCTCAGGTATGAACTTGAGGTGCAGTCGCAGGGAAACTTTGTCCTTGAAAAGATGGTAAATGGCGGATCAGCCATTAGAGTGGCCATCTCACCCACTCTACGTGCTGAGGTTATTGCAACTAGGAAAGCTGTCTTTAGGGTTAAATGGAATAAAGAACATATGACCACGGGTTCAAATGGACATTTCATAAGAGTCGTCAGTACCAGGTGTAGATCCCATGCTTCCCAAGGGGCGATGATGTCTGGATAGAGGGCCTGTAGGCCTTTTAGGAATCGCTTCATGATTGGATGGGCAACCACTATAGTGTCATCAACTGGCATGTGTAAGGTTGTTGTTGCTGCCAGATGGACTTTGATGGAGCTCAAGGAGAGTTGCAATTGTTTGAGATGCAGTAGGTAATCTAGGAATCTAGGTTTATGGGGAGCGGGGCATCCTGCGATGATATATTGTGGGAGGCTGCCCAATGTGTAAATCAAGTCCATTTGTTAATATATGTCTTATTGAAGGAGCCCTGCTGTGTAAAAGGACATTGCACACCTTCTGGTAGTATTGCACTAAGCCCGTGAATTATCGAGATACCATGACTTGAAGTGGAGAGTCAGGAACTGAGGATGGGGAGATGTTATTCACAATGCAGGCCTCTGGACCTTAGCAGAGCACACATGAAATATCAATGTCCTCAAATTCAGAGCGGTATGCCTGGCATGCCAGCATTTCCTTCCCCACATCACGGGAACCAATGTCAGAATATATCTGGACAATATGGCATGTATGTTCCACATAAACAGCGAGGTGCTCATAGTTGAGATAGTATGGTCAGGGTGCATGGAAGGGTGATTTGGTGGTATTGGGCCATTCTTTTTAGGAGGGGAAACCATGGTTGCCGAGGTCATCAAGATGCTATGAGGATCACTCTCGCCTTGTTTCTCCATATTTTTATCAGCACTCTGTTGAGGAGGGGAAAGGGAGGGAATGCATAAGAGTAGGGGCGTATCCCATTTCAGGATGAGAGTGTCTCCGAGGGGTGACTTCCCCATGCCCACTCTGGAGCAGTACAGTGGACATTTCTTGTTGGCCTTGGTGGCAAATAAGTCTATATGGAGATGTCCCCATCTCATGAATATGTCCCTCAGAACTGTGTTGCTGAGCTCCCACTCATGGTCTTGGGGTAAGGCTCTGATGAGGGTGTCCACTGTTGTATTGAGGACACCGGACAGGTGGCATGCACTTATGGAGATGTCACGGTGTGGCACCAGTTCCAGAGTGTTATGGCCTCCTTGCAGAGGGCTTGTGATTGAGCACCTCGCTGTTTATGTGGAACATACATGCCATATTGTCCAGATATATTCTGACATTGGTTCCCGTGATGTGGGGAAGGAAATGCTGGCATGCCAGGCATACCGCTCTGAATTTGAAGACATTGATATTTCATGTGCACTCTGCTAAGGTCCAGAGGCCTGCATTGTGAATCCTTTCATATGTGCTCCCCACCTGGTGAGAGAAGCATTGGTGGTGATGACCACTGTGGGTTCTGGATTTTGAAAAGGTATGCCCCTGCAGAGATTGTCCATCACTGTAGTGATGTCTTAATCACGTGTGGAAGTGTAAGTATTTTGGTCATCGGGTGGATGTTGGGCTTGCAGTTGAGCCAGAGCCAACCCTGAATACACCTCAAACAGGTATGCATTGGGGACCACAGGGTTGCATGATGCCATTTGACCAAGAAGCTGTAAACAGTCATGGAGCGAGTGTGCTAGCTGGCTGATGCTGAGGAACCTGTTGGTAGGTAGAGAGGCCATAGCTGTGATGGAATCAAAGTGGGCGCTAATAAATTGAATGGATTGAGTGGGTGTGAGCACTGATTTGCTCTCATTTATGAGAAGTCCTAATGAGTGGAAACAATGTTGGACAATGTGAGTACAGTGATAGGAATTGTGTCTGGTTCTTGCTTTGATAAGGCAATCATCAAGATATGGATAAATGGTGACTCCGCACTTCCTGAGATGAGCTGTGACTACTGCCAGCACCTTGGAAAAAACCCTGGGTGCCGTGGAGAGTCCGAAGTGTAGGATTGTATATCAGTAGTGTTGAGAACCTAGAGTAAAACAGAGAAAATATCTGTGAGCTGGTCGTATGGACACATGGAAATATGTGTCTTGTAGGTCGAGAGACGAAAATCAGTCGTACAGCTCCAGAGTGGGGATAATGGTAGCCAGTGTGACCATTTTCAATTTTTCTCTTTTGATGAATTTGTTCAGCACCCTTAGGTCAAGAATTGGGCACCAGCCACCTGTTTTTTTTCTCTAGGAGGAAGTAGTGGGAGTAGAAGCCAATGCTATGGAATTCCTGCGGAACTGGTTCTATGGTTCCTCGCTGTAGCAGATGATCTACCTCTTGCTGCAGTATGATCTCGTGAGAGGGTCCCTGAAGAAGGACAGGGTGGGTGGAGAGAAAGGAAAGGGATAGTGTACCCCGAGGAGATTATTTATATCACCCACTTGTCAGATATGATGGCTTGTCATTTGTGTAGACAGGCAGCAGGCGATAGTGAAAAGGTTTGGTCATATTTCGGAACTCTGGAGCAGGTAACGTGACTGTCAGTCTCTCAACAGATTGCTCAAATTTGCTTATTTGGCTGAGATGGGTGGCTAGAAGTGTTATTCTGAGAGCACTATTGTTGTTGTCTGTTTTGCCCACATTGTTGGTATGGTGGGTGATTTTGTCTTTGGTAGTGATATGTAGGTTGTGAGTATCTTGGTCTTTGGTATGGCTGATACCTGTACTGTCTTGTTCTTGTTCCAGGTGTCTGGATTCCCAGAGAGCATAATGTTGCCCTGGAGTCCTTCACTGAGTGGAGGACCTCGTTGGTTTTTGATGAGAAGAGCTTCTCACCCTCGAACGGCAGGTCCTCAACTGACAGTTGGATCTGGAGGGGAAAGGCTGACGATCCATGAGGCTCGTCACATGACACCTGCTGTCGCTGTTGTTTTTGTAGTCGTATCACCTGCATCCACGGCAGCTTGCAGGGTTGTGCATGGTATTGCCTGCCCTTCAGAAACGCTCTGAATTGTGCCTTTTTATTGTCTGGTATGTCATTAATACAGGTGTTGAACTTTGCATTGTTGAAGTTATATTTGCTAAGGAGTGCAGCATAGTTTTTGTAGAGTGGCTGAGGCATACACTTTTTTCCCCAGTGAGTCAAGTCTCTTATCGTCCTTTACGGATGGAGCAAAACGGTTTTGTTGCTTATTTCTCTGCTGGGCAGTCTCCACTACCAGGGAGTTTTGCGGTGGATGAGAGAACAAAAATTCTGAGCCTTTGAGTGGGACGTAATACTTATGGTCTGCCTTTTTACAGGTAGGTGGAACTGAGGCAGGTGTTTACCACAAGGTCTTGGCAGATTCAAGTATGGCCAGGTTGATTGGCAAGGCAATTTTTGCAGAAGGTATCGCCTGGAGGATATTTCTGAGCTTGTGGAGTGTGTCCTGCACCTCCTCCATGGGGATGTTCATGTCAGCTGTGACTCTTTTGAAAAGATCCTGGAAGGTAGAGACGTCCTTGATAATTATGGAGGATGGTGGTATGATCGCCTCATCCATACAAAACTGTGAGTTTGTGTCTAATAATACCCCTGAAGCCGAATTTGGGGAGTGATGTCCTTCTGTATCATTTTTCCCAGTACCCATTGGAGGTGACTGGGTGAGGGGAAAGGGAGCTTTTGTCATGTGTTTGGTCTTGTGTGGTCTCTTCTTGTGTTGTTGAGGCCACTGGCTCACAATTGCACTGAGAGGATAAGGCATTGGTGCTGGCATCCATGGGTATGGAGTCCAGTGGGCCATGGGTGCTCTGGTAAAATCAGGCTGGATGGAATTAAACGACATTCCGGATGCCTCTGTGCTTGGAGATAGCTGGGGCGAAAAAACCGCTAAGTCGTCATCCCCGTCAGCTGATAGGGGAGAGGGTGAGTCTGAGTAATTAGAAAATGGGGAGCGAGATTGTCTGTCTCCACTCAGAAATGGTAAGTTCAGGGTTTCTTTGTGGACTTAGGGGGTTTATCCCTATCTATCTCATAGAACTGGAAGGGACCTTGAGAGGTCATCAAATCCAGTACTCTGTCCTCATGGCAGGACCAAGTACCATCCCTGACAGATTTGCCCCAGATCCGTAAATGGCTTCCTCAAGGATCGAACTCACAATTGATTTAGCAGACCAATGCTCAAACCACTGAGCTATCCCTCCCCCACAGATCCCTTTCACTGTGGGTGTCTGCCCGGAGCCAGGTTCTGAGGAATGGTGTTTGCCCTTGTCCATCAAAACCATTTTCAAGCAGAATTCTCTATTTCTCCATGCGTGCGGTTTAAGTTTGGTGCAGTGTGGGCAGTCCCATTGTGAGTGTGAGTGCCCGAGGTGCTTAACACACTTGTCATGGCAATCTGAGGCTGGCATAGCGTCACTGCTGTCTGCACAGCGTTTAAAGCCAGGGGAGCCCATGCCATGGCAATGTTCCAAGGGAGCCCACTGACGCGAATGGAGAGATTTTTTCCCCACTAACAGTAGGAACTAGAGGGGTTAAGAACTTGGATTGAACTAATCTATCTAACTAAATTCCCTTCAGAACAGCTGAGGAATGAGGAGCACTGCGGAGGTCTGTCTGAAGCTGGGGAAGGTAGAAAGGAACTGAAGGGAGGGTGGCCACACATGCACAATGGCACCGGGTGGGGGGGGGGAGGGGGCCTGCGCGCTCAGCGCATGTGCGGTCCCAATGCACTGCTATCAAAAATCCGCTCTGAGGCACTAGGATGCACCTACACCTACTGTGGTGCACCCCTAGGGATGTCTCTCGTAGAAGTAGTATAGTTTAGTGCCAGCGAGAAGCCAGATTTTAGGAATATTCAGAACTAGGTTTTTCTTTTGGCTAATTACAGTCAGAGATTTGATCTGGGATTTTAGTTTGGGTCAATCTCTCATTACATGTATTTAATAAACAAAACGAAAACAATTATGAGCATTTTCAAGTGCATATTTCAACCAAAGAACTTCTCAGTGTTAGGTCAGACAGTGGCATTTTTTGTTCATCTTCAGGGATGTGGTGAGCAACAACAACACTGGAGAGAGGGACACTTCTGCAGGGAGGTGATTCTGCAGCTTTTTTGTAACATACTTATTTGTAATTAAATTGCAAATACTGTTTTAGCTCACCTCCCTAGAGCTGACTGGAAAGTGGAAGATTCATTTTTACACAGGAAATATAAAACCAAAGTAAAACTATTAAAAGTGAATTGAAAACTTAAAGTGTCTACAAATCAAAACCTATTTTAATTAAACAAAACAACCCTAAACGAAAAAAGAAACTACCTTTTTTCCCAAGGGGAAAAGCGTTTTAACACAGACTTCACAGGTATAGGTTTTTGAAAATAAATCATGCGGTTCAGTGTTTGGAAAGCTAGCATCCAATAACTTAGAAAGAGCTATAGGGTGTTGTGTTGTCTTCTTAGGCTATAATTCTTTTCCCAGTACTCTTAACAAAGTTGCTCTGCATGGCGGAATGGGGCGAAGGGGGGAGATTCTGCTAACCTATGCTGATCAACAAAAAGAGGGAGTTCCAAGGATAAAAGGAGGTGTGGCAGGAGAAAAGGCAGTGAAGTGAGAAAGAAGAAGAAATGAGAATAAAGAAATAGCTACTCTGCATCTATGCAAGCTGCCCATTATTTTTAAATATTTTTCAAAATAATGAGTACACTATTTCGGCATCCCGGTAACCCTCGTTCCATGAGGGTTAAGGAATGTCTCAAAATAGCACATTATTTTGAAATTTGATGCTGTGTAGGTGTGCCAAATTTCAAAATAGTCTATTTTGAAATTCAGTAGAAATAAGATACGCAATCTGCGTAGCACAAATTGTGTATCTTATTTCGAGTTTAGGGTGCTGTGTAGGGTGCTCTAAGTCATATCCTTAGAGTCCAAGGGTCTCTTGTCTTTAGCAGAATGTTGACGGTAGCCGAGTTAGTCTATACAGGTAAACTGAAAAAACAACAAATGGTCTGGTAGCACTTTATAGACTAACAAAACATGCAGATGGTATCATGAGCTTTCGTGGGCTTTAACAGAATGCTTGGTTTTTGGTTTTTAATTTCCCATTTTTGCAAGAATGTAGTAACATTAATTAAGAAAAAATGCCAAAGTAACTCGTTTGCCCTGAATATTTAGCTTTCCAATAAAGAGACAGAGACTTTCAAAAGGCATTAAGTGATGTTATGTTTTCATTTTATCATGAGATCCTTCATGAGACTTTTTCTTGTACAATCTTGCATCCTAGACAAGAAGTCTAATTAATATCTTGTTCCCCAGCAATTGGAGTTACTTGTTGCCATCATGATCTTCAAGGCATTGTCAGCTTAGAGATTGGCTCATTCCTAACAGATTTCTGCAGACAGATCTTTTGACAAGAAAATGCATTGCATTTTCTTCTAGGTTTCTGACACGCAAGTTAGATTCAGTCATTTAACCTGAACTTTCAGATCAGTAGCTGAGTGTGACTATGGTACATGTCAATATAAAAGTGTAAGATATATGTTTGTAAAGAACACAATTTATTGCACTTCATCCATTGACTTCTGCTAAAAGTTGAAATTATTTTTAAAGGAACTTGCTTGGAAAAACATTGAAGGGACACAAAAGTAGGGATATTACAAAAATATCATATGGCTATTAACTGGTTCTAAAAGGTACATAGTAGGGAGACTTACAATTAATCTAAAAGGAACCATATGCTACACTCAAAATTCTGCTATTTGCTGACCTGGGAGTCTTAAACATTTTCAAGAATCTGAATAATAATGCTTAAAGATATTTTCTAATAACTTGTCTTAAACAGTATTATTTGATCTGAGAGCAGATAATCACTTTTACAATATAAAATATTATTAAAGAAGTCAAGTGATTGGAGTCAGCCTTTTTCAAGAAGAGGTTATATAGTCCTGTACTTAGTCACTAAGAATGACGAACATACCAATTTTTGTGTGAAAAATGTTAAGGAGGAAACAAGAACGCCAGAAAACACGGATTCCTACTACAGGTTGAAACTCTCTTATCCGGGATTCTTTGGTCCAGCAACGTTCCAGAACCAGAGAGTCTCACTGGAGGGCGAGTGCCCAGGACAGCAGGCCTCCCCGGCAGGGCAGCAGGAGCCCCACACATGGCAGCAGGAGCCCAGTGCAGAGACTATGGGACTGCCTGGAGTGGCAGCAGGAGCCAGGCACGCAGAGGCAACAAGGCTGCCCAGTGGGGCACTGAGAGCTTGGTGTGTGAAGGCAGCAGGGCTGCTGGGAGCTGCAGCAGGAGTCCAGTGCGTGCATAGGCAATGGGGCCACCTGGCACGGCATTGGGAGTCCGGTGAGCAGGACTGAACGGTAGGGCAGTGGTGGCTGACACAACAGCAGGGCCAGCGAGAGGGGGGAGCCAGCTGGGAGGGCAGCTGTAGGGCCAGGTCTGGAGGGGGCTGGCAGCAGGGGGGCCAGAAATGACCACCCCTGCTCTGGCAAAATCCCTCATCTGGGATGGGTCAGGTCCTGAGGGTGCCAGACCAGGAAGGTCTAACCTCTAATGATATTTGTCAGCAATTCATCATTTTCATAGATTAACAGAGGAAGAAAAAAGCGCCGAATCAAATCTTGATGTCTTTGACCTATATTTCCCCACTGGTTTTTAGACAGAACTCCTACTTAAAGTAATTAATACCCTGAGCCAGGTCTTTTGCATAAAGGCTGATGGAACTCACATTATTCAGCTTTTATTCATTCCTTGTTCTGGCCATACTCTTACTTAAGTCATAGACTGCTTGATATGAATAAGAATTCAGTAGAAACAGACTTAAGGCTTTAGGGTCTGACCTGATCAAATCCTGTGAAAGGTTAAAGGTCAGTCTGGAAACTATAAGACACATAGATATGGGCTATACAGAATTGTTCTACGCATATGTTTAAAAACCAAAGAAGCAAAATACATCTGTGCAAAATTTCAGTGGTCAATCACATGCTAATTTCTGTTTAGTTTCACTCTTCCTCTATTTGCTTAGAATGGCACAGACTTTTTTCCTTTACATGTCTGCAAGCCACCTACCATGCTGTTAGTATGTTATTAATAATAATAATGGCTACTGCATTTTTCTGGCCCACTGAATCTTTCTTGTTCATTGGGAATAAATATAAAACCTAGTAGTCCTGAAGTGGGGTCCATTAAATAAAGGGCATATAAAGGCTGCAGTAATTTAAATTGATGGTGGATTTTCTGACATTTTCCATTCTTAGGGCCAGATTGTACCATTATGGCATAGTTATGAGCGCCGGGGCTCTGGCAAGCTTCACCAACAAAGGAGAGTTTTACTTAGTGTAGTTGTCAGCTCCACTTGCTGACGTGGCGGGATGGACCATGTTCTTTTTCTGCTCTGAGTCACAATTTGAAAAAATAAAAATCTCACACTTCAGAACAATGAGTGAATATTTACATATTATAAGATTCTAGATTCTGAAGATACCATGTAGAAGGGTTATCAACTCAGTGGGAGCGCTTACCTTTCAGTAATTTGCTCTTTCAGTTGTAAAATACTTGCTGTATTTATCAGGAGATATTGTGCTTCATTCACAAGAGAGAGTGGGACTGATGCAGCCTGATCTAAAATCAATGCAGCATTATAAAACAATTGTTAGATACAATTACTATAATACTGGTAACTTCCCCCACTCCAATGACCTTACAATTTTAATTAAAAAAATTATTCATTGGCCTTCAGTTGCTAAGGAAAGCTTCCATCCTATTAAGTTCAGAAGCATGAATCCTCTCAGACTCAATGCATTTTGCAATTGAAATAAAGCTGAGAAAATTTTCCCTCCTCATTTTTATGGAATAATTTTCAAGTTGTTATCAATATCTATGGATTTTCTCAACATTCTTCTCAATTTGTTCTGTTCAGGAAGGAATTGCAGCATAAGGGTATTTCCAACATGAATAGATTTTTCATGTTTCTAATTGTCATAATATTTAAAGGCAACAGGAGTAACACAAAAACTCAGACAGATTTATAGTTTCCCCACGTGCAACAGATGGTGGACAAGCATAGCAGAGTATGAGCATTTATATACCCTTTGCTCCCTATTGGGTTTAATAGCTCAAGACTTCCCCACCTTCCCTGGGAGAATTTTTCACTGAGCATGAAGTACGTGAGCCATGCTAATATTTTAATATGCTGATCTGGAGTATCGATTTCTAATAACCATGCTAAAGTGATATACCTTTTCCATGTTTCTGATTTGAATTTCTTTTGAAGTCTGAACTCTGCCTGATCAGGCGACACTGACGACCAAGTAATTCAGAGAACCATTCTGCTATTCTCTCTCCACAGTCATATGTTTGTACTCTATCAAGAGGGGGAGAGAAGTGATTAGTATTAATTTAAGCAATAATCTCACTGCCAAAACCTTCATTTGCAAAACTAAGGACAGCTGGGGGAGATATTTAATCAGATATCTGCTCTGCTGGTTTCAATTCAGAGTACAGCATCCATTATAACACTAATAAATGAAACAGCTGAGATATGAAGACTGTTATGCACAAATATATTTTCCAAATTTCCTAGAATTCTGTCAATCTTGACTTCATTATTGATGAGACACAATTCATTTTCTATAACTTATTGTGGGATAGAAAGCCTATATAATTATATAAAAAATCATGACACTAACTCTGAGACACAGTAATCCAGATATGACAAACTAAAAATGACCCATTTCACATCCTAGAATTTGCAAATAAACACATGGCTAGAAATGCTTTCTCTCTCTGACACCAATCCTATAAACATTTACGTACATTGAGTAATTTTATGCAAGTATGCAGTCTGACCATGAATATCAAATCTAGATAGATCTCTAACATGAGCAATCTCTTAATGCATATGAAGTTTCTCATATATATGTATGCAAGATGGAGAGCCTGATTAGAATCTTCCAAACACCTGAACTTTTGAAAGCAACCAAGTCTATCCAGACAATGCTATTCACAGTCACAGAGCCTCCCCATGGCAAAATAACAATTGCATACATGGAAAAATAATGTTCGAACTATATTTAATGTGTGTTTCAGTCCCTTTTAATGCAATATTGTTGACTGCAATAGGGAGGACAGACAGCACCAAAAGTGGACAGTCAATTTTCTGTGCAACATTACATGAAAGCTTCTGTTCTAAATGCATTTTCTTCAGTGCACTATACATGTGTATTTCCCAGGGGTCAAAACTGGGCAAAAACTTAGAAAGGATAGGATGACTAATTATTATTACTATTGTTGATTACATATTGTAATTCCAACGGTGTTATAGTAATACAAATAAGAAAATAAAACACTAATAATAAATAAGAGGAAGAAACACCTAGGAGACCCTCTCTTGTGTTGTAAATTGTTCAAACAAACAAAAGGGTTCTTATTCCTGGTATTTTCACAAAGAAGTATGTTTTACAGAGCCAGAAGGTTTATTTGTTTTGTAATTCAGTGACACAATCACAGCTGTCTTTATTCCTGTCCCCTGGAGCCAGACAGTATACATTTTTTAAAAGACATATCAGTTACATTGTGGCCCACTGCCTCCTTCCATCCATGTTAGGACATAAACTAACAGCAATTGAAAAAAATGGTATCTTGAGAGGCTGCTCCTGTCAAATGGTTTCTTTAGTACTAATTCCACTATCATATTCTTCATGGTTGGTGGCAGATTTTCTCCTTCTTCTGAATTCTGATAATTAATCACAGACTTGCTTCCAGATTCTCTTTCACAAGACAGTTCTGGATCAGGGTAGCCTGAGAACCATTAACGCCCTCATAACTATGGGGAGAATTATTGGAAGAAAGAAAGCAATGTGGTTTTGTCTGATAGTCACCTCGCTGTTTCTTCTTTCTGGAAAGACAATTGTGAATGTAGATGATCTACTTTGTGAAATTAAAAAAAAAAAAAAGTTCACCACAGCACAATATGCTAAGTTCTGGTTTGGAGGCAGTTTGTAAAAGTTATGCTGGCTCAACTGAGTTAATGCAGTGCTAGTATAAGTGAAATCAGAGGCAGGTTTCAGATTTCTCTTCAGTTACTGTCTAGAAATCTGAAGAACATATTGAAAGAAAAGATTTTATCAAAATATGTCAAAATTATTGAGACATGAGTACCAATTCTCTTCCTTGTTCTCCCAGTTTTCCTGATACACAATTTATTTGTGTTCTGATTTTGCTAAAACTTTCAAGCTCTGATCTAATTATATCTCCCTCCTCCCCCAACAGGATGCCTTTTGCTGTTTTCTATACACATTAATGGCAGCTATCTACTCTGCTAGAGTTAAGTGTCTATCACAGAGCTGTGCAAAAAATTCTCACCATTTGTGAAAAATCAGGTTCATGAGAGTGAAACATTTGTCATGTTTATTTGAAGATTTCATGTTTTTTGATGTCTTAAGGCAGAGGTTTGAGAAGGTAAAAATTGCCTTTCATTATAGCACACACCATGTGACACTTCTATCCACCCAAGTGTAAGGGGACTGTTAGCCCCTTACTAAAACTCTGTGGGAGTTTTTGGTTCGCCAGCTCTCAGTGTCAAAAGGGGAAGAGTCCATGAGAAATCAGGGCCTGAGACTGACAGACCCCAGAGACAATGGAAAGCAGCCAACACTCCAGCTCGGCCTGATTGACAGGTTGGACAGGCCAGTGAGGAAAGTGAGAGGCCAGGCCCTGTCCTCCCTGTGAGCTGGGATTGTTCTGGGTCTCTCTGAACAAGGAGAGAGCTGAGAGACTGCTAAGAGGAGCAAGCTGTGTGGAGAAGAAGTCCTGCAGCAACAGAGCCAGACACAGACTGCCCAAGGAGTGCACGCTGTGCTGAGGGGCAGTTTTGCAGCAACGGAGCCAGGCACACACAGCCCAAGGAGTGCAAGCTGTGCTGAGGGGCAGTTTTGCAGCAACAGAGCCAGGCACACACAGCTCAAGGAGCACAGACCCTGTGTTGAGCAGCAGACTGGCAGTGCTCAGAGAGCCAAAAGGGACAGAGAAGCAACACAAGGAGCTGGAGACTGGCAAAGCAGCACAGCCTGCAGCTGGGTGTGGTGAGCAGCTGGGACCAGCAAAGTGTGGGGAGAGGCTCTGGGCAGGGAGATATCACCAGCCAAGAGGCCCAGCAGGCCAGACTGGGAGAGGGGTCTGGCCACTTAGAGCTTGAGGCTGTGTGGTCACTGCCAGAGCAAGAGTGTCCAGCCTGCAGCCCCCCTGCAGCACATCCAGGGCCTCTAAGGAAGAGACTGTGGACTGTCCTTACACTCTGCAGACTGCTGTTTTGATGTCCCTGTGCTACAGAGCAGGGCTGTGTGTTCTCATTTAACCATTCTCATTTTTTCTTATTCTTTTCTCTTTAATCAGTTGATGTTTAATAAGTTGTATTTGCTTTGAACCTTCTGAAATGATCACTGGGCCAAGAAAGCATGCAGTGTGAAGAGAGCACCTCGGAGTGGGGACACCCTAACTCCTGCCCCTAGTGACTACAAGGTCGGGGATTAAGCCCCAGGAAACCTTGGCCCAGTTTTGTTGGGGTTTCGAGGACTCTGCTACTCAGGAGAGTGGAGGGGGAGCCCTCAGGATCAGGGAAGCCGTGGGGGTAAAGGAAGTGGGAGTGGGGACTCAGATCCTTTCACTGGTCCATTTCACCGGGGTGTATAGAAGCCAGGAAAGTTCCCCACAATAGCGGGACCATTCCCCCGCTTACACAAGCACTCTCAGTTTTTATTTAAACCAGTAAACAGCTATGACACATGCACAGTAAATTCTTGTCATGACTTCTTTCCTGATTTACAGTGAAAGCAAGCATTTCCTTAGGTTTGCAAATCATTTTGATAAGGTTCTCATGAGGGCAATAATAATTTTTGTATCCTCAACATTCTCCTTACTACTGTATAAACATGTTTCATGTTTGGTCCTCTTTTATTATACAGCTAAAGTATTTTACACCACACAGTGACTGAGATGAAAAGCTCTAGCTATATTATATTATAGTATAGTATTTCATCGAAGGTCACTGTGTAGTTTCTGTATTCTGAGTCTGCTAGATCTCAAATTGCTTTCCCTTATTGTCTAAATATTTTCAGGGTGAAGCCCATTGTCTCTTCAAGGTCCCTGTCAAAGTCCTTCTGCTGTAGTTCAGTTCCATTCATTTTGTTCTTGTGTTTATTTTGCTTCAGTATTACTTTACATTTGTCAACATTACATTTCATTTGGCGTATGTCAGGCAATTTATAAAGCAGGCCCTAATTCTTTCAAATTTTACCTGCTGCGTGCTTTGTGTTTGAGTCTCATCCCACTACTGTATCATCAACAAATTTAACTTCAGTGCTTTACAGCTGGTTCCTCTAGATAGGTAATTTATAGACTGAAAAACAAGGACAGTCGAAGTCTGAATATTGATCCCAGTGGGTTGTCACTTACATTCCCCCACAACAAGCTGAATTCACCTTGCTTTTTAACCAATTCTTTGCCTTTTGCTACCATTTATGCTTTCCTTGGCTTTCTTGGTTTGTATTCAGCAGATATATCCGTGCAAGGTCTGCTCAAGTCAGTGCACTCAAAACAGCAGTGTAGCCAGAATAGCATGGGGCAGAGTACATGCTGAGGAGGGTCTGAGCAGGTCTGAACTCAGATAGCTAGCCTGAGCTGCTGTCCATGCTACACTGCTAATTTTAGTGCACTAGCTCAAGTACCTCAGGTTGATCTATTCGAGCTGGGAATCACACCTCCCGGCTCAAATGTAGACAGACTCAAAGGAACTTTCTCTGGTGACTGTTCAGCAGATTTGGGCCAAATGTTTTTCCAGGTATAGCAACATAAATCCAGATTAATTCTACTGAAGTTAACAAATGTACTCTTAATTTACATTGGAATAAGTGAAAGCAGAATTTGGCTAGGACAGTTTGTACTCATGTACAATTTCTATTGATTTCAAGGATTTCTTCTCAGCTAGGACACATATGCCCAGAAGTTCATCGCCCAAAACAACACAACAGTGCAATAGTGGCAGCAACCGCAATAGCTGCCACCACCCATACCAGCTAACTGGTTGTCCTGGGACCCATGAGCAGCATACAGAGCACAACAACCTCAGCAGCCGCCATTACCACAGACACCTAGCCTCAGGTCCCCCGTGCTCATTCACCTGGCCTGTCTTGCTTCTCAGAAGACGAAGACCAAGTGGATATCACGGGAGTGGAGCGAACAACAGATTCACCTCCGCTTACACACCTTTCATCCTTGCTGCTGGGCGACACAATCATGCTCCCCACCAAACACAGGGGACAATTTTAAATCTTTTAAAGAACTTTTTTAACATGTGTCAGACACTGGAAATATCCCAGTCATCCATTTCTGAGACCCAACATAGGCTGACAAACATCCTGCATGCCCCTCCTCATGCCAAGCTAGCGATTCTGATGAGTGCTTTTAAGTGCTTCTAGCTAGATCATGCAGGGATAGGCCCCTGCTATTTAATATTTTTATCAATGACCTGGAAGAAAACTTAAACTCATCATAGTTACAGTTTTCAAAAGACACAAAAATTGAGGGACTATTTAATAATGAAGATGACAGGTCACCAAATACAGAGTAATGTGGATTGCTTGTAAATTGGATGCAAACAAACAATATGAATTTTAAAAAGCCTAAATAGAAATACATATAGGAATAAGAAAGTAGTCCCAGAATGGGAGATGATATCCTTGGAAGCATCTATCAGGGATGATCTAGACAGTGCTTGGTCATGCCATGAGGGCAGGGGGCTGGACTTGATGACCTCTCAAGAACTCCATGAGCTGGAAGTGTGATGCTGTAGTCAAAGGGCTAATGCACTTCTTGGGTGCATAAACAGGAGAATCTTGAGTAAGATTAGAGAGGTCATTTTACCACTGTATTTGACACTGGTGTTACTGATGCTGATATACTGTGTCCAGTTTTGGTGTCCACAATTCAGAGAAGAGCCATGAAAATAATTATAGGATTAGAAAACATGAGTTACAGTGACAGACTCAAAGAGCTCAATTTGTTTAGTTTAATGAAGAGAATATTAAGGGTGACCTACCACAGCTAATAAGTACCTACATGGGGGAATAATAAAATCGCCAAGCTATACAAATATGTAATACAGACCAACGGCTGGAAACTGAAGCTAGACAAATTCAGACTGGAAATAAGGTGAACATTTTAACAATGAATGTAATTAACCACTAGAACAATTTACCAAGAATCATGATGGCTCTCCACTGCTGTCAATTTTAAAATCAAGATGGATGGGGTTTGTAAAATATACGCTGTAGGAGTTAATTTGGAGGGAGTTCCATGGCTGTGTTACACAGGAAGTTGGATTGCCTCCTAGCCTTGGAATCTATGAATGTCTTTGATTTCATTGCCCACCCTTATTTGTTTAATAGAGCTACATTTTAACTTACCTTTCTTTCTCTCTAAAAATATCCTTATTCTCTTTGGCTACCATTCGCTCATTCTGCTGTTTCTGTTGCCCTCAACTTTTACCCAATATCCCTAAATGACTCTATAGTCTTGTTTGCTTCTTCCCTGCTCTGCCATTTCCACTGCAGGCTTTTGTCCCCCTGAGACCTTTCCCTTTTTATATAGTTAAAAAAAAAGCAGCCTATGTCATTGAGGCAGGTTAGATGGTGTTATTACAAAAGAAATGAAGAGAAAGAAAGGCAGTCCAGGATATTTTACATCTTCCCACACTCCTGGAGCCCCCACCTGTACCCCCAGCTCCATCATCTTCAACCTTCTGCCCCAGCCTTGAGCCCCTATGATGGTGGCCAGGTCCCATGGCAATTCAATGTTGTTCTATCTAATAAAATATTTGAGAACTCTTGGAATCCCTGAAGTGCTCAGGGCCTGAAGGAAGGTTAGTGTGGTTACAGTATTTAAAGAGGGAAATATAGTAATTGTAGTCTGCACATGTTTGACCTCTAAGCTGGACTTCAGTACTCTAAAAATACCTGAAAACATATAAAATACCTAGGGTAGAAAAAAATGAAGAGGAAGCAGAGTGCAGTAAGTAACTATGAAGCACAAGTTGCTTGATTCTCTTTCATCAAATGGCTCCTTTGGACAAATCCACAGATTGGCGGGTAAGTGAAATGCAGTAGATAGATAATGAACAGAGTGTCAGCAAGTCATTCAATAGAGAGCTACTCAGAAACCTTACTGAGGTTGGAAAAATATTTGTTTTATGGGAAATCATACCACATGATGGATAAACACTTGGTTCACAGATAGGAAATATAATTATTAATACTGTCAATATTATATCTTATTGAAAGACAATGCATCAAAAGTTATTCAGCTGGTGCTATTGTTATTCAACATTTTTACTAATAATTTTTCAAAGACGTATGACAATACTGAGCAACATTTGTGGTCAAGACAGTATTAGGCGTTGTCATGAACACTGAAAATATATTAAAATTTATTAAAAATCAGCTGCATGTAGACAATTTGAGACAACAAAATGTGAAATGGGAAAAATTACTAACATTGTACAAGTGAGTAATGTAACAGACACTGAATAACCAGTTAGGGCTCATGAAACCACACAAGATACTTGTAGATTATTGTTATTGATAGTTTTCTGTGGGCAAATCAGGCACAATATTTGTATTTATTTTATCAGATCTTTGTGTGCTAAATTTTCCACACAAGTCTCATCCACTCTGGTGTTTCTTACATTCCATCATTGCATCTTTTTTGGTCTTATTTTTAAAATTTTGTTTGCATTAATGTCTTCTGGACTCTCACAGAACCGATGTCACTGTATTCCAGTTACGGTCTTCCCAAGCTACACATAGAAAACTTTCATGTGTATCTGTTCTCACTCACCTGTGTGCACAAACTTTGCTCTGCCCGATCTGAATCTCTCTTCCAGTGTTTTCTTGTAAAGGCACGGATATGGGATCCACTCCTTTATGAATCAAGAACAAACGATAATTAAGTATTTGTGCCAGATCATCCATTGTGAATAAAGTACACATTCCCTAACTATTTTGGATAGAGCAGCCACACAAATTCCCCTCACTTTTTGACAGAATTACATTCTCTGCCTGCAGGTGGCTCCAAATGATAATGCAAGAACAAAGGCTTTGGATGACCTTGGTACCCAAACCACATCAACTAAGATACAATTTCAGCTTTTAGTAACTTTATTCCCTGTGTATCTCTTACACTGAAATGTCTGCAGCAATCATGGCTGTTGTTGATAGGCTTATCATAGCTCTAACATCCCTAGTAAACCAGGATAGGAATATAGTCATTCAAATAATGAGAGAGAGAGAGAGAGAGAAGGTGGGATGAAAAACAAGTCTTTAAAAAAGGGAAACATGGCATTCAAAAATATTTCACAAACTGCTAAGCTGTGTAACAATTGGGGGCATACATAACCTTTGAATTTAAAGCTTAGCAAGAATTTAAACCAACTGTTTCTTCTACAATCTTCACCACTTTAAATACAATGGGCTGGCAGAAGGATCATGCTTTACTGATTTATGAAACAGGAAAAAAAAAGATACAATATTGCTTTCTGTTGCTTGAAAATAATAATCTTAAGTGGCAAACAAAGCATTTCATCATCAGACTGCAGTGAATCTTAATGCTCTCTCCATATACACGTCTACATTAAGCAAAAAAGATTCTGATCTCATGGACATTTACTTTAAATCAAGGTACTTTGATTTCACTGAAGTTACTCCTGATTTAGGCCAGTACAAATAAAAGGCGAATCAGACCCTCTTAATTCCATGATGTGACAAAAATGGATTTGTTTGATTATATTTTGAAAGGCAAAGAAATTTAACTCAGATTCGACATGCCCCAACTCTATTCAACATACAGGATTACAAAAGTGTAAGGATTAAGTTATTTGTTAACTTCAGTATTATCCCAGACTCAACTGACTGGGGGTATACTGCAGCACAGAACTATAAAAATTATACGATAACATAAGAACTGGCATGCTGGGTCAGACCATAGTCTGTCTTTCCGAGTATCATGATTCCTGTAGCACTGTTTCCGGAGGAGTGTACAAAACAGCAGCTACATCTACATTGCTCATTCTTGTGCAATAAGATATGCAAATAAGGCACGGCGATGACTATCGCTGCGCCTCATTTGCATACCTAATGAGTCGCCATTTTTGCGCCAGAGGCTTTTGCACAAGAAGCAGCAGTCTACACTGCTCCTTCTTGCGCAAAACCCCCCCTCTTGCACAAGAGCCATTCTGCTGCTTATTTTCAGGCAGAACTGCTCTTGTGCAAGAGGGGGTTTTTGCGGAAAAAGGAACAGTGTAGACTGCTCCTTATTGCGCAAAAGCCCTTTGTGCAAAATGGCGGCTCATTAGGTATGCAAATGAGGTGCAGCGATATTCATTGCTGCACCTCATTTGCATATCTTCTTGCTCAAGAACACGCGATGTAGCTAGCAAGTATGGAGAGATCGCTGCCACCCATTTAACACTGCAGACTTCTGGTAGTCAAAGGTTTAGGGTCACTTCAAGCATGGGGTTGCATTCTGGACTATCGTGGTTAATAGCCATTGACAGAACTACCCTTCTTGAACTCAACTTTTTTTTTTTAATCCTCTTATACTTTTGGCCACCACAACATCCTATGGCAGTAAGTACCACAGGTTTCCTGTCTGAAAAAAGTATGTTGTATTAAACTTACTGCCTACTAATTAAGACGGGAAAAAGAAAAGCTGACGATATTTGGAAAACAAAACAAATAAACAACAAATTAATTTAAGCCAATTGCAATAATCCAGGCAAAACCTGACAAATATTATTATCTTGTGAGAATAACAAACATCCTTGTATGAATACTCCATTCCCATCCTCCATGGAAAAAGTGTCATTCACTTGCAAGAAAACAAAATGAGAAAGGTTTAACTTTTTTGTTCAGTTTTACTGTAATAATTTATAACAATAATTCTTAATATAGAGCACACGTGCAAAGTTCTTCAGATGACAGTTCAGGATTTTGTGTGTTTGATTTTGCACGTCAGCCAGTATATCATATTCTGATTAAAACATATACATTTTACTGTCATATTGATGTCAATTTAACATTGTTAATTATAACTTTGTTCCATTGTAAGAAAGAGAGCTGGAAGATTGCCAGTTACTTAACTGTAAAAGCTGTCATCTCCATGGTCATTTGCTTGATAATAAATTTCACAGATGTGCTCATAGTATTAGTAATAAAGAAAAAAAATCTACTATCTTTAAAGCTATTCTTTTGAGTCGTTGGAAAAAATTAAAGTCTGCTATTTCACCAGACTGAGATATAGACTATTCATGGACATTCTCTTTTCAGCATGTGCACATAATTACCATTAATGTTACTGGCAATAACACATGAGCATCTCAGAGAGAATAAAATCCATGAAGTATAATTAGTTTCACAATTCTGCAAGTATCTCTCTACTCCAATGTTTTAAAGAGATTTTGCAACACTCGAAATTCTTGCTTCTGTGCAATGACAAACCAATTCACAACTTGCAAGGGTAATGCTGACTCTGTGAGCTGAAATGGAAAGAGATAAATTGGTCTTTCACAGCAGCATACTCTTGGCCCAATTCTGCTCTCACTTATATCAATGTAATCAGAACAGGTCCAGTGCAGTCAATGGAATTGTTCCATATTTACAACAGCACAACAGCAACCAGAATTTGGCTGCCTGCATTTAACAGAGACCAGACCAAAAGGTTTCTCTTTATTTTCATAACATGCAATAGGTTTTTTGAACTGGAAGACCTACTCATGCTGTCTTTTAAGTCAATGGGATCTAGACCCAGATATAGTAGGCTTTCACTTCCAAAGGAGCTTATATAAAATTGTATTACTGGTTCATCAAAGATAGTCTTAATATGACAAATGTTTATTATAATTTGCATATGAAAAAGCTTTGTGGTGAATATAATGAACATTAGCCAGAAAACCCGTAGCTTAGGAAACAAGGGCATAACAAAAGTTAAAAATACAATTCTTTGAAACCACAGATAAAATAAGTTCACATAACATAAAACCACCAAGCAGAAAACCAACACAACAAATTTTCCTTTTTCACCATTCCTCTCCTTGCCTAAAGCGTGGGAGAATAGATGGGGTTTGCAGTATGCTGGAAGGTTAACAGATTAAGCTATATCAGGGTATGTCTACACCACAACACTAATTCGAACTAAGCTAATTCGAATTAGTGCATCTAGACTTAAAAACTAGTTCAAATTAGCATTTTGCTAATTCGAACTAGCATGTCCACACTGAGTGGACCCTGAACCGAGGTTAAGGATGGCCGGAAGCAGTGCCGGCAGGGCATCAGATTAGGACTTAGAGCGTGGAGCTGCTGCCTCAGGCTAGCCAAGGGCTGTGCTTAAAGGGACCCGACCCCCACCCTGGACAGACAGTTCTCAGGGGTTCCCCGCTTGCAAAACAGTCCTGGCTTGGAGTGCCCACACTCGGCACATCACAGCACTCGGCCATCCGCCCAGCTGCACTTGCCGCAGGCTGCCATCCGGAGGGGGGATCACTCAAGGGGCTTCAGGAGAGCTTCTACCCTGAGGAGCCCGCAGAGCCAGCCTAATCCTCCCCATCGGAGGCTCGTACCCCATTCCTCCCTCACCTCCTTCCACTTACCCCTCTATAGCCCCCCTTCCTGATGTACAAAATAAAGGACATGTGTGTTCAAAAATAGAAACTCTCTTTATTGAACAAAACTCGGGGAGACTGGGAAAAGGAAGTGGGAGAGGGGAAGAGAGAGGCTGGGAGAGGGGAGGGCAACTAAAATGATCAGGGGTTTGGAACAGGTCCCATATGAAGAGAGGCTAAACAGACTGGGACTTTTCAGCTTAGAAAAGAAGAGACTGAGGGGGGATATGATAGAGGTCTATAAAAGCATGAGTGGTGTGGAGAGGGTGCATAAAGAAAAGTTCTTCATTAGTTCCCATAATATAAGGACTAAAGGACACCAAATGAAATGAATGGGTAGCAGGCTTCAAACTAACAACAGAAAGTTCTTCTTCACAAAGCAAATAGTCAACCCGTGGAACTCCTTGCTGCAGGAGGCTGTGAAGGCTACAACTAGAACAGAGTTTAAAGAGAAGTGAGATCAAGTCATGGAGGTTGGGTCTATGGAGTGGTATTAGCCAGGGGGTAGAAATGGTGTCCCTGGCACGAGACAAATGGCTTGGTCATTGTCTTCGGTCCATCCCCTCCAGGGTACCTAGTGTTGGCCACTGTTGACAGACAGGCTACTGGGTTAGATGGACCTTTGGTCTGACCCAGTACGGCCATTCTAAGCTCAGGGCTCAGGGTCGGGGGTCTCAGTGAACCACCTTGATTTTCATGCAAACCTGCTCCTGGGTGGCCAGGCTGGCAGCTCTCCTGCCCTAGACGGCCACTTTCCTGTGCCTAGTGCGGAGGTCGTGGATGAGGTCCACGATGTCTGCACTAGACCAGGCGGGCGCCTGCCTCTTGCGGACCTGGGCAGACTCCCGGGAGCCGCCAGCCTGGTCCCGAGAAGAGGTGGAGGGCTGGGTGGCATCGGGTGGCTGGCTCGAGCCGTGCCAGGTGCAGGGTCTGCTGGCTGGGTGCTGGCAGGCTTGCACCTGGCACAGGCACCATAGCCAGCCCGTGCCCCTCTAAGGGCTCCGGGGCCAGGAGGGGGGCAGAAGAGTTTCCCTGGTGGTGCCCAGAGTGGCCACCAGGGAAAGCTGGGGAGGGTTAGCCTCCACTAGTTCAAATTAAGTGGCTACACAGCCCTTAATTCGAACTAGTTAATTCGAACTAGGCGTTAGTCCTCGTGGAATGAGGTTTACCTAGTTCGAATTAAGCGCTCTGCTAGTTCGAATTAAGTTCGAACTAGCAGTTCGCGTGTGTAGCGCCTATCAAAGTTAATTCGAACTAACGTCTGTTAGTTCGAATTAACTTTGTAGTGTAGACATACCCTCAGAGAGCAAGTTCCAAAGTCACGTGGTGGTAGAGAATACCCAGTCAAGGGAGCGCCAACTTTAGCAGCTTTACTTACTACCGTGGTGGCAGTATAGTTCAGAGAAATAGGTGGTCTGTCAGGTGGGTGGGGGCTCCTAAAGAAGAGGTTACTTACCTCGTAACAGTAGTTCTTCGAGATGTGTTGCTCATGTCCATTCCAATCAGGTGTGTGCACTCCGTGTGCATGGATCTCGGAGCTTTTTCCCTCAGTAGTACCCATAGGGCCAGCCAAGGAGCCCCCTGGAATGGCGCCGGTATAACGGTGCATATATACCCCTGCTGGTCCCTTCACCTCCTCAGTTCCTTCTTGCCAAAGTTCTCTGACAAAGGGGAGGCGGGTGGGATTTGGAATGGACATGAGCAACACATCTCAAAGAACTACAATTACGAGGTAAATAACCTCTTCTTCTTCGTGTGCTTGCTCATATCCATTCCAATCAGGTGATTCCCAAGCCATTTTCCCTGGTGGTGGGGTTGGAGAGTAAGGACCCCTATCTCTCTATAGATTGCAGCACTGCCCTACCCACAGAAGCGTCTGCTCTGGCCTGCTTTGTGATGGCGAAGTGGTCTGAGAAGGTGTGTACGGAGGACCACGTGGCTGCCCTCCAGATGTCCAGTATAGGCACTTGAGCCACAAATGCAACAGATGTGGCCTGCGCTTGCGTGGAATGCGCTCTCAGTGGGGCGGTGTCTTCCCCAGTCCATAGTAACACTCGTTAATGCATGAGGTGATCCACGAGGATAAACACTGAGCAGACACTGGAGTTCGCGTCATTCTTTCCGCAATGGAAATAAAGAGTTGTGATGATTTCCAGAACTCCTTTGTCCTGTCTATATAAAAGGCAATGGCCCTCCTCACGTCCAGGCAATGTAATGCCTCCTCTCTAGGTGTGTTGTGTGGCTTAGGGAAGAACACTGGTAAATAAATGTCTTGGGACATATGGAAATGAGATACCACTTTAGGAAGGAAGGCTGGGTGAGGTTGAAGTCTAACCTTGTCCTTAAAAAATACTGTATAAGGGGGCTCTGAGGTAAGAGCCCATAGCTCTGACACTCTCCTGGCCGAGGTAATCGCCACCAGAAATGCCACCTTCCATGACAAATGCTTTAAAGAACAGGTAGCTAGTGGTTAAAAGTGTGGCCGCATAAGTCCCATAAGTACCACGTTAAGGTCCCAAGGGGGAATAGGGAGACGCACATGTGGTATTAGTCTGTCAATTCCCTTTATGAATCTCTTTACCATCTTATTAGTGAACACTGACCTTCCCCTCTCCCCCAGGTGGAAGGCTGTGATAGCTGCCAGATGGACTCTCAGAGAGGATGTGGCAAAGCCCTGGTGTCTGAGCTGTAGTAGATAGTCTAATATCAGAGGCATACTGGCCAAAACCGGGATGATGCCCCTTTGTTGTGTCCACAATGCGATTCTTTTCCACTTAGCTTCATGAAGAGCCCTGGTAGATGGTTTTCTACTTTCCAGTAAGACCCTTTGGACTTCCTGAGAGCAGCCTAGTTCTTTGTTGGAAAACCACTCAGGTTCCAAGCTGTAAGGTGGAGGGCCCCCAAGTTCGGATGGCATAGTATCCCCTGCCACAGATCCTGCGTGATTAGATCTGAGACTATAGGTAGTAGCACCGGTTCCACTATTGATAGTTCCCTAACAGTGGAGAACCAGTGTTGCTGCGGCCATATCGGTGCCAGCATGATAATCCTTGCCCTGAAACACCTGACCCTGACTAGAGTGTCCTGTATCAGTGGGAAGGGAGTAGGTGATTGGGCCATTGTATATGGAGAGCATCCCCTAGAGAGCCGATTCCCTGTCCACTGAGGGAGCACTATTTCCTGCACTGGGCAGTGTCTTTGGAAGCAAACAGATCCAGAAGGGGATAACCCCACTTTCGGAAAATCTCCTCCAGAATATCCCTCCTTATCATCCACTCGTGGACTTGAAAGGAACGGCTGAGTCTGTCTGCTAGATTGTTGCTGGACCCTGGAAGGTAGGTGGCCTGCAAGTAGATGTTCTTGCATATGCATATTTCCCAGAGTTTGAGGGCCTCACTGCACAGAAGAGTGAGCAGCCCTTTGTGTGTTGATATAGTACATGGCTGACGTATTGTCGGTTAACACTTCTACCACCTTGTTCTCTATATGGGGTAGAAATGCTTGACATGCTAACCTGACTGCTCTGAGCTCGACATTGATGTGCGAAGAATTCTCCCTCATTGACCATAGACCTGTGTCCTTAGGGTCCCCAAGTGGCCCCCCCACCCCAACATCTGATGCGTCTGTCACTAATTGCACAGATGGGGCCTGTTTGTTGAAAGGGACCCCTGCACATACTACTTCCTCCTGAGTCCACCAGTCTAGCGAGTGTAGTACTGATTCCAGGAGGGTAGCCACCATGTCCAGGGGGTGACACAATGGATTGTGGACGATTCTCAGCCAGCCCTTGAGTGTATGCAGTCTGAGTCTGGCATACATCACATGTGCAAGCCACCATATGTCCCAGTAGGAGCATACAATTGTGAGCAGTAGACATGGGGGACCTCTGAAGATCTGTAATCATTGAATGCATAGTCTGAAATCTGTGTATGGGAAGAGATGCTTCCCCTGTTATGGAGTTCAGGTAGGCTCCTACAAATTCTATAGCCTGCAAAGGAATCATGGTAGACTTTTCTTTGTTTAGTATGAGGCCGAGTTGGAGAAACATTTGTCTTGTTCTTGAGACGACCCCCGTATTAGCCAATCGTCCAGGTAAGGAAAAACGTGTACACCTTGGTGCCTCATAAAGGCTGCCATTGGAGCCATACACTTGGTGAATACCCTCGATGCTGTGGTTAGGCCAAATGGCAGGACTGTAAACTGAAAGCGTTCGCCGCCAACTACAAATCTGGGGAATCTTCTGTGGGCAGGGATTATCGTGATATGGAAGTAAGCATCTTTTAAGTCGAAGGCAGCAAACCAATTTCCTTTCTGGAGGGAGAGAAAGATGGAGGCTAAGGTGACCATTCTGAACTTTGTTTTCCTTATGAACGAGTTCAGGCCCCTAAGGTCTAGAATGGGACGAAGACCACCCCTTCGCTTTGTGAATGAGGAAGTATCTGGAATAAAAACCCCTTCCTTTGAAGCTGTCTGGAACAGGTTCCACCACTTCGAGGTGCAGAAGCTTTGCGACCTCCTGTTTTAGCAGGATTTCATGAGAGCGGTCCCTGAAGAGGGAACGGGAGGAGTGGATGAGGGAGAGAGGGAGGAGAAGGGGATCAAATAACCCTGTGCTATCAGGTCTATGACCCAATGGTCTGAAGTTATGGTGGCTCAGGCCTGGTAGAAGCGGGACAAATGGAAACCAAAAGGGGGTAACTGAGGTGTGAGTGGTGCACTGTCCTCAACCGTACCCTCAAAATGAGGGTTTGGGGTGCTGGCCCAGAGATGTGGTAGGCCCCTTATCTTGGACCGATATAGAACCTCTACATCTGTTATGAGGTGAGTCGTTCCGTATGTAGTTACCCCGTCTACCCCGGTCAGAGTTGAAACCCTGCTGGAACAACCTGCCTTCTGGTCTGGGGTTAAGGGGCCTCCTCAGGGCACCGGGTGTGTGGATCCCCAAAGACTTTAACGTCGCCCTCAAGTCCTTTAAACTGTGTAATTTTGAGTAAGTCTGGTCCGAGAATAACCTCCCTCCCTCACAAGGGAGGTCTTGTGGGGAGGTCTGACCCTCGGTACGGATGTCCGACACCTGTAGTCATGCACTTCTTCTCATCATAACAGCAATAGCCATTGTTCTAGCCGCCAAGCCGGCTGTATCGAGGGCTGCCTGCAAGGCAGTACGTGCAACTGTTCTGCCCTCGTCTGTCAGAGCCCTGAATTCCTGTTGGTCCTCCTGTGGCAGGCGATCTTTGAACTTGTCCATAGCCGACCATGTAATAAAAGCATATCTTCCCAACATAGCCTGCTGGTTGCAGGCCCCCTGAAGAGTAAGTCTTCCTCCCTAAGAGGTCCAGCTTCTTAGGTTCTTTGGCCTTAGGGGTAGGATCCAGGGGTCCCTGTCATTCACTTTGTCCCGCTTCATGGACAACTAAGGAACTCGGAGGGGGTTGAGAGAACAAATACTCATGCCCCTCCTGGGGAACGAAGTATCTTCTCTCCACACCCTTTTGGGTGGGAGGGATGGAGGCTGGTGTCAACCAAAGCATCTTTGTTAGCATATCCACTGTCTTGATCAGTGGCAATGCCACCTTCCCGGGGGTATTTGCCGAGAGGATGTCCACCATCGGGTTGGCCTCCTCTTGTACTTCCTCCACCTTCACCGACAAGTTTGCTGCTAGCTTCCTCAGCAGGTCTTGTTGCACCCTTGCATCCATCGATGGTAATGATGGGGCTGGATCACCTAGGGCTTCATCAGGAGAGGATGAGGAGGAGTTCCTCAGGATGGGCTTGTCCTCCATCAGCTCGTCCACCTGTGGTCCTGGCTGCGCTGGTGGGGCTACCTGTACGGGTTCAGTGTGGAGGAGTCTGGTTGCCCTGTCACCCTGCGTGACCAGGAGTCTAGAGGTAATCGTGGTCATTAATTTATCCGTCTCGGACACAGAGGCTCTATGGAGGGGTGTCGCCGATGGGGGGCTCCCTCGTCTTGACGACCCTGAGATGGATACCTCAAGGGGTGGCCCCTGGGCTTGATGGCAGGCCCATGGAGTCCAAAAGGGCAATTGTTGAGGAGGCCAACTATAATGTTGGGCAGGGTCGTCACAAACTGCCCTGTGACGTGAACAGGACCGGTTCCTCGACTTTGATCTGTATGAAGACCACACCGACCTCAGGGACTCCATGTCCGAGTCTGATGAATATTCTGAGGCTGACCACAGGGAGGCACCTTACTCTTGTTTCCTCCGATGCTGGGCCATAACCCACAGTTTCCCCCGGAGTGTTGTGACCAATGCGGGAGGTAAAAAGTTCTGTGCTGGTGCTGCATGCACTTGCGGTGTCATCTGTACACCCAGACCGTGTGGTGCCAACGAGGGCGGAACATTTGGTGTCCCCAATGCTTCCACGTTGGTGGGACCGGTGTCAAAGATGGCGTAGGTGTCGGCCAGTCTGGTAACGGTACCGGTGCTGCCATCACTGGTGCCAAAATCGGTGCCAGCAGCGACACCACGATCAGTGCCAGGATCAGTGCCAGCAGTGGTGCTGGGGTTGATGCCGGCATCGGTGCCAGCCGTGGTACTGTGGTTGGTACCTACACTGGTAAAGCTGTTCGTGCCGGGGTCGGCACGGGGGTCGGTGCAACAGCCCATAGCGGGGCCGATGCCAGGGTTGGTGCCAGAGTTGGTGCCAGGGCCTGAGCCATTGCCTGTGTATGGACCAGTGCCGTGATGGCTACCATGGACGTAGCCGGCACTGGCACTCCCGGTGCTGTAGTAACCATCGATGGGTGTCCATGCGCACAGGAGGCTGATGTAGCAGCGGTCATCTTTAGCCCCAGTACCAGTAAAGGTGTCAGGGAATGTCGTCAGTACCGCTGATTCTGGTGACCAATGTATCGTCAACCTGCTCAGTACCGGTACGGAGAAGGATGATGGCTCTGGGGTGGTTAGCGCTATCAGATCATGCGCCGCGTGAAACGTCTCTGGGGTTGATGGTCTCAGGTCCCACAGGGCTCCCTCAGCTTCACCCATTATGGGAGTATGCCCATGTCCAGACTCTGCACGTGTCTTGCTTGGAGCCTTTGTGGCCATGTGCCCCTCCTTCGAGCGCACTTTGTGGCCTGTCCTGTGGGGGAACGTCCCCTCCCCTCCTTGGGTCTCCTCTGAGAAGGAGATTGTGAATGGTGCCAAGAAGGCTTAGTCTTTCGTGGCGCTGTAGAAGCCTCCTGCACTGAGGAAGGGGCACTGCGCACTGACTGGGCCTCTTCCGGTGCCAGCGGTTGGAGAGTGGACTCCACGAGAAGCCTCTTCAACCTAGAGTCTCTCTCCCTTCTTGTCCATGGTTTAAAACTCTTACAAATATTACAGGCTTGCATGCAATGTGCCTCACCCAAGCACTTTAGGCAGGAGTCGTGCAGATCCCCACAGGGCATAGATTTCAAACACGACAAACAAGGCTTGAATCCGTGTGGCCCTGGCAGCCCCTCCCCAACGGGGTAGAGGCGAAGAAGAGGAACAAAGTCCTCTTATCACTAGCTATTTACACTCTAACTACTATACTTAAGAACAATTTACAAACTAACTAGGTGCTAACTACTCTACTGAAGAAACAATACAAGCTAAGGGAAGACTAAAGGTCTAACATGCTCCTGCTGCCGCAGGGGCGATAAAAAGGAACTGAGGGGGTGGAGGGGCCATCAGGGGTATATATGTGCAGTTATACACTGAGGGGGTGGAGGTGCCACTCCAGGGGGCTCCCTGGCTGGCCCTATGGGTACTGCTGAGGGAAAAAACTCTGAGATCCGTGCACGCAGCACACACACACCTGATTGGAATAGACATGAGCAAGCACTCAAAGAAGAACCATTGGTTCCCAACCTGTGATCCATGGACCCCTGGGGATCTGCAATGGAACTGTAGGGGATCTGTGGAAAGTTTAGGAAAAGAAAAGTAGGGATCGGGCCCATCGAGGGAGTGGGACTTTCCGCCAGGCAATTCTCGCCTAGGGCTCACCATTCACAACCAGCTGCACGCATGCAGCCTTCCGCCCTCAGCTGGGATCTTGATAACCCAGGAGGCACCATCAGTCATCCCGTTGTCAACTGCGCTGCCATTGACACTACAGACCTCTTCCTTCCCTCCAGTCTCGTGGTGGGCCAGATCCTTACTTTTCCTTTTCTTTTTTTTCCCCTCCCGCTGGGCTCTGTGCCTGGCCAACGGCAGAGTGCTGAGGCAGGAGCTGCCTTGGGCCATGAGAGCCCCTTCGTCGTATCCTCCATGGATGGGCAGGGGATGAAGAGGACGGGAGCTGAGGAAGCAGCGCAGCCAAGGAACATGCTGGCCGCTGCTTCCCACCGTTCCCCTTGGGAGGGCCGTAAACCACTCAGGACTTCTTAAGTCTAAACCAATACCTTCAGCTCTTTTCAGTGAAGGATCAATGCAATTGATGGAGTATCATACTCCACTGGCTGTTGAACAGCTCTAGTTTCTTGAGAACTGCAGTAATCTAATCTTACAATGACAAAGGTAGTGATAAACAAGATGGGTGAGATTGTATCTTTTACTGGACCAACTTCTGTTGGTGAGATAGAGGAGCTTTCGAGCTTACACAGAGATTTTTTGTTTAAGAAAAAGGCCATTGTGGCCATTGCTGTTTCCTGACCATGTAATAACAAATGGATTGGAAAGTGACAGTGCAAATGACCCTTCAAAGGGACATATACACACCCTCACTTTATTTTGTGGTTACTTCCCCCAATGCATCAATATAAGATTGTTCTTATCCAGATTAAGCCTGAACCAATTAGTCATTAACAGTGCCCCCAAACTCAGGCACACACTGGGTTAAAGCCTCTGCCAGGACTTTCTGAGTTAGCTAAGAAAGACACAGAGAAGTGTGTCATCAGCCTACTGAAGCCACTGCAACCCCTGTCTCCATTATCTGAAAGGCTCCATCTCCATGTACAAGCTTAAGAGTAGCACAGTTGTACCAGCACAACTGTGACTCTGTAAATAGTAGCCACATCATGGCAATGCGAGCGAGCTAACTTGTCAACATAATAAAGCCAGCTCAATGAGCAGTGGTAACTATGTCAGTGGGAGAGTGTCTCCCACCAGTGTAGTGCTGTGCATAGGCATGTTTATGCCGGCAAAACTTCCATTGCCCAGGTTTTGGTTTTTTCCACACCTAATTTTTACCAAAATAAATGCTGGTGTAGACACAGCCAACAAGCGAGTAGCAAGATAATAAGCTTTGCTCATGGTATTAAACTGAGAGGGGATGAAGTGTACTAACAAAGGGTTCTGAAGGTTAAACCAGCATCCCGAGGGAGGAATCCCTTGTTGCATTTCTGTGAGGAAAGAGAAAAAAATCCCTGAATTATGACAATGGGAGACAAACTTAAAGGAGCTAACTTGTTTAGGTCTAGCAGCTCAAATATGAGCACATACATTATTAATAGACACACAGTCTGAGCAAATGTTAGACCCCAGGGAGAAGGTAAACACTGTTCAGCTATATGCAAACAAGGTATTAATAATGAGCTCTGAAAACTACATGCCTGCTGTTTAGTTCAATGTTAATAGTTTTGTCTGTGACAGAAACAATATATCCCCTCTTTTAGGAGAGAATTTTCCAGAACCCCAGCACTCTTCAAATACGATGCTTTTGTGCATTCATTGATTGTGTACTCAGCAAAGTAGCCAGAATTAAATGTTTTTCTTTATTTGAAAGGATACTGTAATCAGGTAAAAATGTCATGTCATCACCTCAGTGTTACCAAACCCCACTCGCGATCTACACAGCAAGCAGTAAATCCTGTCCCCATTGCACAGCCCAAGTAACCCAGCTGCATGCTGACGAGATTGTGGTTAGACTGTGGAGTGGCCAGTTGTGCTTCAGGGTCACTTGAGGCTGGTGTAACTGTCTCCATGATGTGCACAAGCAGAATGGCCAGTGGACTTGCTTTAATTGTGAATTTCACCAGCTTTGTCCATCCCTGCCCTTGCACTAACTCCATAGGGTTAACTTGGTCCATCCCTGCCCTTGCACTAACTCCATAGGGTTAACTTGCACATAGGGATACACTGTAGAGCTCTCCCTCCCCCATGCATAACCCGGATCTATCCTTTCTACTGCTTCCTGAAACTTCTGTGTCCATACTTGGAAGGTTAAGGTTTGTCCCTCATACGTTAGAAATTCATGACATTCCATACTTCTCTTTTTTATGATTCAGTACTAATAAGTGAGAATAAAGGATGCTGATTACTAACCTTCTGCTTTGATGACCATAATTTTTTGCTCCAGGTCAATTAAGGGGTGTACAAGACACAGTCTAGGTTCCTGCTTCTGACTGATGCAAACTCCATTCTGATTCACAACCATCCAGTTTCGGTCATAGAGCAATCCTTGGTTTCCTACAGGCCACTCCGAAACCTGACATAGCAAAAGGAAAAAACAAACAATGGGAAAGAACACTCTACATTAATTATTTAATACAGATCTTTAGCGGCAGTGAAAGGAACTGCACACACACACAAAAAAAAGGAAAACTCATGTATACATCAATGTCAGCCTTGTTAACAGCTTTAATTATCAAATAAAAAATAAAGATCTCTGCAACAAGGTGCCAGATCTAAACTGAGCTTTATTACTCTTGTTTGTTACACATCACCATATTTTTAGTCACCATAATCAACAAATCAGGCAGTGAGAAGATAGTGAATATTATTTGTGAAATTTAGTGGAAAATGTTCTCCTTTCCATTGGCTGTTATAGGGTTCTCACAGCTTCACTTTTCACTTCCAAACACAGGACATATTTTTTAAAGCCTCTGAATGTAAAAATGGGGGGGTTTAAAGAAAAAAAAATGAAATTCAAAATTTTAAAATATTTAAGATTTTTTATTCATAGAAAACCCTGGGTTTTAATGTGAAACTGGAATTACTTTACAAAATTAAAGTAAAATCTCAGTCTGAGGTATTCAGATTAATTGAGAATGCAGTAATTTTCACAGTTCTACTTACACCAAATGGATGCATTTTATCCTGCTATTTGTCCTTGCATGATTCTGTAATATTTTTATGTCCATTACCCTATTCCACCATACTGTCTTCAATTTTATACACATTTTTCCAGCAAAAAGAACATCTGCTACTGATGCTGTACAGATGGGTAATTTTTAAATCCAAAGAGAACAATGTTAGTATTGCCTTTAGGTGATATTAACAACCTCTTTACCCTTCAGAATGGTAAAATATTAAAGATCACTATTCCAATAGAAAGCTGGACTTTTAAATATATTGCCTCCAGTTTTCAGTAAAATATTTAAAGAGTTAATTATCACTAAGCTTTTATGTATTTTAATGTATGTTAGTTGAGATGCTCCCTGTACTGGCACCTGAGTAGTACAATGATTATTAGCAAGCTAACTGGCAAGATACCTCTACAAGTAATACCTTAGACCAAATACTGCTCTCAGATACATGCATACATTTCTTATTGTGCATCTACTGGAAGGTAAAATTCAGCCTCAAGTGACTGATGATGTCAGGGTATTTTAAATAGATTAAAAAAAGATTATGTTTCAGATAGAACATCATTAGCATTTCCACAGCTGCAATTTACTTTGTTTGTTGTAGGTTCAGAATGATGACAGGAACCTCCATGCTCCAACTTTGAGATGGGGCACCTCAGAGAGCATACCTACAACCCACTTCTCCCTCTTCCCCATGATATTTGCCATTATTGCTTGGCTAACACCCAAATGTGCCCAGTAATGCATCCATTCTAGCCACTTATGTCAATATTTAATACTTCCACCTCTTGGGCAGAACATAGGAAATGGTATAGCTAATTTTCACCATGTGATGTCTGGAGATATGCTCAAATGAATATGAAATGCCTCCATTCATCTATGTATGTTGGCCCGAAACTCAGGAGGATCAGAGCTTGACTGTCATTGCAAAAAGGGCAGGAGACCAGCACAAAGACCAAATTCTTTCCATTTCCTACACTCACTAATCTTCTCCACCAATCATGAGCCAGACCACTGCATAATAAAGTCAGTTCAGGTTAATGGTCCATGGATTAAGCTACCTACACTTTTAATTAAAAAGTATTCTACTGTGCAAATCAAACAAAATTTAGTGAGAAAAGTAATCAGAGTACAGTGCTTAGTGATGTAACAGTTAAGATTTTCCATCAGAAGCCTGTGTTTTTATCCTTCTAGAGCATAAGAACGGCCATGTTGGGTCAGACCAAATGTCCATCTAGCCCAGTATCCTGTCTTCCGACAGTGGCTAATATCAGGTGTCCCAGATGGAATGAACAGAACAGGTAATCATCAAGTGTTCCATCTCCTGTCATCCAGTCTCAGCTTCTGGCAGAAAAAGATTAAGGATACCATCACTACCTATCCTGACTAATAGCCATTGATGGACCTCCATTAACTTATCTAGCTCTTCTTTTAACCCTTTTATAGTCTTGGCCTTCAAAGCATCCACTGGCAAGGAGTTCCACAGGTTCACTGTGGGTTGTGTGAAAAAAAAGTTCCTTTTGTTTGTTTTAAACTTGTTGCCTATTCATTTCATGTGGTGTCCCCGTGTTCTTCTGTTATGGAAGAAGTAAATAACTCTTCCTTATTTACTTTCTCCACTCCAGTCATGATCTTACCACCCCCCATAGTCATCTCTTTTCCAAGCTAAAAATTTCTAATCTTATTATTTTCTCCGCATATAGCAACCATTCCATACCTTCTAACTATTTTTGTTGCTCTTTTCTGAACTTTTTTCAATGGCAATATTGAGATGGAGCGATCACATCTGTTTGCATTGTTCAATATGTGAGCATACCACAGATTTATACTCAGGCAATTTGATATTTTCTGTCTTATTATCTATCCCTTTCTTAATGATTCCCAACATTCTGTTTGCTTTTCTGACTACTGCTGCACATTGAGTGGATGTTTTCAGAGAACTATCTCAAATGACACCAAGATCTTTCTCTTGAAGTTAGACCCCATATTTTGCATGTATATTTGGGATTATGTTTTTCAATGTGCATTACTTTGCATTCTTCAACACAGAATTTTATTGGCCATATTTTTTTCCCAGTCACTCAGATTTTGTAAATCTTCACTGTCTGGCTGGGATTTTAACAGTTAGTTCCAGATTCAATTTTCATCTTGTGCACCTTCATTTTTTTGTGGCAGTAGTAAACAGACAATAGAGTGGGTTTAACTTTTAATATATTTTCAGACCATATTAAGGGAACTGATTGAACAGGTTTTAAATTATACAAATGTAAGAAAATTTTGTGTTTATAACACCAATAATCACAAAAGTTTGTGTTTATAACACCAATATGTGTGCTTGCGAACAGGAGCAGCAAACAGGGAGTTTTGAGAGGGAGTTCAGAGGGGAAGGTTAGAGGGCACTAGTTTCTTCTAACCTTCTTTAAACATAACTTTTATAATAATCTATATTCCAGACATTTAATAAGAAGCCCAGTTTATAATTAAACATATTCATAAGAAAAATGGAGACAGAAGCCCAGCAGCAGAGTGGGGGCTATCCTGTTTATTGTGTCAAGTATAACATGTATGATTACCTGCCCTGTGGGTGGGTGGCGTATGTGTGCACCTGTTGCAAGGAGCTCCTGACCCTCAGAGACTGAGTTCGAGCTTTGGAGGCCAGGGTGGCTGAACTGGAGGAGCTAAGGGAGGTAGAGAGCTATGTTGATGAGACTTTCCGGGACACTGTAGTACTGTCCCATCTCCAGTCTGAGAGCCCCAGTGCTCTTAAGGAGGATGAAAGTCTCAAGGGAACAGAGCATTCAATGGGAGCAGAGGGAAACCATCCCATAGTTGGGACCCTCATTCCAAAGGATGTTGCAGTATCCTCTCGCTCTGAGGATACCTCTGAGGGGGAGGGAACACCAGTTGTTAGGAAGAGGCAGGTGTTAGTAGTGGGTGATTTGATCATTAGAAACATAGATAGTTGGGTTTGTGATGACCAGGAGAACCATATGGTCACTTGCCTGCCTGGTGTGAAGGTTGCGGATCTCTCGAGGCATCTAGATAGACTTATGTGTAGTGCTGGGGAGGAGCCGGTGGTCGTGGTACATGTAGGTACCAATGACGTAGGGAAGGGTAGGAGAGATGTCCTGGAGGCCAAATTTAGATTGCTAAGAAAGAGACTGAAATCCAGGACCTCTATTGTGGCATTTTTGGAAATGCTTCCAGTTCCACGTGTAGGGCCAAGTAGGCAGGCTGAAGCTTCAGAGTTTCAATGCGTGGATGAGACGATGGTGTAGGCAAGAGGTGTTTAGATCTATTAGGAACTAGGGACACTTTTGGGAGAGGGGGAGCCTAAACAGGAAGGATGGGCTCCACCTAAACCAGGGTGGAACCAGACTGCTGGCACTAAACATTAAAAAGGCTGTAGAGCAGCTTTTAAACTAAGAGATGGGGGAAAGCCAATTGGTGCAGAGAAGCACATAAATCAGATGGAGACTTCTCTTAGAGGAGAATCCATTGATAGAGATTCTCTAAGCTGTAGTCAGAAAGAGAGGAGGGGAGAGGAAAAACCATGGGCCAGAGCAGACAAACAACCACATATAAAGGAATCCAATGCATCAGGGAAGGGCAGACAAATAAGCAGTGGCAAATTTTTAAACTGCTTCTACACAAATGCTAGGAGTCTGACTAATAAGATGGGTGAACTAGAGTACCTCGTATTAAATGAAGAGATTGACATAATAGGCATCACTAAAACCTGGTGGAATGAGGAAAATCTGTGGGACACAATCATACCGGGATATAAAATATATCGAAAGGATAGAGTAGGCCGGGTGGATGGTGGAGTGGCACTGTATGTGAAAGATAATGTAGAATCAAATGAAATAAAAATATTAAGTGAATCAACATGTTCAATAGAATCGCGATGGATAGTAATTCCATGCTCCAATAATAAGAAATTAGCAGTAGGGATATATTACCGACCACCTGACCAGGACAGCAATATTGACATTGAAATGCTGAGGGAGATTAGAGAGGCTACCAAAATAAAGAACTCTATAATAATGGGGGATTTTAATTACCCCCATATTGACTGGATACATGTCACCTCAGGAAGAGAAGCAGAGATAAAATTTCTCAATGGCTTAAATGACTGCTTCTTGGAGCAGCTGGTACAGGAACCCACAAGGGGAGAGGCAATTCTTGATTTAGTCCTTAGTGGAACACAGGATCAGGTCCAGGAGATAACCATTACAGGACCGCTTGGGAATAGTGACCATAATATAATAACATTTAACATTCCTGTGGTGGGAAGAACACCTCAGTAGTCCAGCACTCTGGCATTTAATTTCAAAAAGGGGAATTACACAAAAATGAGGAGGTTAGTTAAACAGAAATTGAAAGGAACAGTGATTAGAGCCAAATCCCTGCAAGCTGCATGGAAACTTAGAGGCACAACTTAAATGTATACCCCAAATTAAAAAACATAGCAAGAGACCTAAAAGAGTCACCGTGGCTTAACCACAGTGTAAAAGAAGCAGTGAGGGACAAAAAGGTATCTTTTAAGAAGTGGAAGTCCAATCCTAGTGAGATAAATAGAAAGGAACATAAACACTGTCAAATCAAGTGTAATAATGTAATAAGAAAAGCTAAAAAAGATTTTGAGGAACAGCTAAGCCAAAAACTCAAAAAGAAATAGCAACATTTTTTTTAAGTACGTTAGAAGCAGGAAGCCTGCTAAAAAAACAGTGGGTCCCCTAGACGATCGAGATATAAAAGGAGCAATCAAGGACGATAAAGCCATTGCATAGAAACTAAATGATTTCTTTGCTTCAGTCTTCACGGCTGAGGACGTTAGGGAGATTCCTAAATCTGCACCGTCCTTTGTGGGTGATGAATCTGAGGAGCTGTCCTGGATTGAAGTGTCATTAGAGGAGGTTTTAGAACAAATAGAAAACAAATCACCGGGATCGGATGGCATTCATCCAAGGGTTCTAAAAGAACTCAAATGGGAAATTGCTGAACTATTATCTGTGGTTTGTAACCTATCCTTTAAATCGGCTTCCGTACCTAATGACTGGAAGGTAGCTAACGTGACACCAATATTTTAAAAGGGCTCTAGAGCTGATCCTGGCAATTACAGACCGTTAAGTCTAACTTCAGTACCAGGCAAATTACTCGAAACAATAGTAAAGAATAAAATTGTGAATCATGTAGAAGAACATAATTTGTTGGACAAAAGTCAACATGGTTTCTGTAAAGGGAAATCATGTCTTACTAATCTATTAGAGTTCTTTGAAGGGGTTAACAAACATGCAGACAAGGGGGATCTAGTAGATATAGTATACTTAGATTTTCAGAAAGCCTTTGACAAGGTCTTTCACCAAAGGATCTTGTGTAAATTACATTGTCATGGGATAAGAGGGAAGGTCCTTTCATGGACTGAGAACTGGTTAAAAAACAGGAAAGAAAGGGTAGGAATAAATGGTACATTTTCAGAATGGAGAGGGGTAACTAGTGATGTCCCCCAAGGGTTAGTCTTGGGACCAATCCTGTTCAACTTATTCATAAATGATCTGTAGAAAAGGGTAAACAGTGAGGTAGAAAAGTTTGTGGATAATACTAAACTCTTTAGGATAGTTAAGACAGAAGCAGACTTTGAAGAACTTCAAAAAGATCTCACCAAACTGAGTGATTGGGCAACAAAATGGCAAATGAAATTTAATGTGGATAAGTGTAAAGTAATGCACGTTGGAAAAAATACCCCCAACTATACGTACAGTATGATGGGGCTAATTTGGCTACAACAAATCAGGAAAGAGATCTTGGAGTTATCGTGGATAGTTCTCTGAAAACTTCCACATAGTGTGCAGCGGTGGTCAAAAAGGCAAATAGGATGTTAGGAATTATTAAGAAAGGGATAGAAAATAAGACACAGAATATCTTACTGCCCCTGTATAAAACTATGGTATACCCACATCTTGAATACTGTGCACAGATGTGATCTCCTCACCTCAAAAAAGATATTTTGGCCTTAGAAAGGATTCAGAAAAGGGCGACTAAAATTATTAGGGGTTTGGAACAGGTCCCATATGAAGAGAGGATAAAGCGACTGGAACTTTTCAGTTTAGTTAAGAGGAGACTGAGGGGGGATATGATAGAGGTATATAAAATCATGAGTGGTGTAGAGAGGGTGAATACAGAAAAGTTATTTATTAGTTCCCATAATATAAGAACTAGAGGACACCAAATGAAGTTAATAGGTAGCAGGTTTAAAACTAATAAGTGAATGCTCTTCTTCACACAGCGCATAGCCTGTGGAACTCCTTGCCAGAGGAGGCTGTGAAGGCTAGGACTATAATAGAATTTAAAGAGAAGCTAGATAATTTCATGGAGGTCAGGTCCATAAAAGGCTACTAGCCAGGGGATAGAAATGGTGTTCCTGGCCTTTGTTTGTCAGAGGCTGGAGAGGGATGGCAGGAGACAAATCACTTGATCATTGTCTTCGGTCCACCCCATCTGGGGCACCTGGTGCTGGCCACTGTCGGCAGGCAGGCTACTGGGCTAGATGGACGTTTGGTTTGACCCAGTACGGCCATTCTTATGTTCTTATGTTATGTTGTTGTCTATTAATAACTAAAAGTCTGTGTTGTATTTTAAATGAAGAGCTATTTATATAATCTTGTGTAAGACCACGTCAAGTTTATAGTTTATAATCTTTGGTAAGAATAATAAACCTATTAAAGTTTAAAGTCTTAACCTTTTTCATTAAGCATGGTGCATTATGTAATACTACTACATTAATGGACATGAAATGTTCAAGTTTAAAAATGAATACTTTAAACAGTCTTGTGTATCTTGAAAGACGGTGGGGGAGAAAATTTCTTCTGTGAGGCCTACATGGTTTCTCACCCCCTCTTTCCTAACCCCCACCCCAACCCCAAAGGAAATGGAAGTAGAGCTTTCCATCATCCCAAAATGCATTAAATCTCCTAGTGCATCTGGGTCCTCCACTTTCTGTGCATTTAGCAACACATGTACGGAGCTGGACTGAGCAGCAGATAATACTCCTTGTCAAAGGCATTTTGTAAGGTATGGAACAGGGACTAACTATCCCCCTGTTAGTTACAGATCCCCAATCTAATTTTCATCCCCTGCACCCACGTTTTCACTTGGCATCAAATGACTTATGTGCTAGGGCAGCTAGACACAGGAGGAGTGAAGTTTGATCTGAAGAAGTGATTGTGCCTACAAAAACTCATGATACTACTTTTTTTTTTTTTGGCTCGAAGGTGCTGCGGGACCATTCATTGTTTTTTAAGTTACAGACTAACACGGCTACCCCTTTGAGACTTTAGTTAGTGGGTTACTAACACAGCTACCCCTCTTAGAATTAGCAGACTTGTCATTAGAGAAGAGCTGAAATAGTGATTTTGAATTTGCTATACTTGCTCCATCTTACAGCTCTACTCCTAGACATTGAAAAGAGGCCAAGTAATACATATATTCAGCAAATGTATCTTTTGATGGCCCAGTATTGCACCTAGTGAATTCAATGGAAGTTTTAGCCTAAGTACAAACAATTTAATAGAATTTTGTTCTGTACATGCTCAGTCTGGCATTTCTAAATATTCTTTTGTTTCTTTCTTTTTTGAAATCTAACAAAACGTGTACTTCTCATTCTGATCTATTTACTAACTGCACAATTTCAATCTTACAATGCAGACTTTGCATCTCATGCTTGAAATAACAAACCTGATCTCCTGCATGCAGACAAAAGGTAAGAAAGCACTCATTGCAGTACAGGCAGTCCCCGACTTACGCGGATCCGACTTATGTCGGATCCGCACTTACGAACGGGGCTTTCTCGCCCCGGAAGTCGGGGCGAGAAAGCCCCGTTCGTAAGCTGCTCCGGTGCCCCTGGTCTGCTGGAGACCGTCTCCAGCAGACCAGGGGCACCGGGCGGGTTCCCGCGCTTCTGAGGCTTTGCCAGAGCAAAGCCTCAGAGGCGCGGGGAACCGCCGCGGCTGCCGCTTCAATCTGGGTGCCTGTGGTCCCCAGCAGACCACAGGCACCCAGATTGAAGCCGCAGCCGCGGCGGGGTCCCTCCCTCTGAGGCTTTGCCAGAGCAAAGACTCAGAGGCTCTGCTCCCCGTGTCCCTGGTCTGCTGGGGAGGGGGGGGGGCGCAGCTAGTGTGCTCCCCCCCCTCCCCCAGCAGACCAGGCTTTTGTTTTGGACTCTGGGGCAGAGCAGCTGGGGCGCTGCCGATTGGTCCTGCAGCGCCCGCTCTGGGCACTACTGGACCAACCCGGCAGCACCCCAGCTGCTCTGCCCCAGGTCCTGATTCAGCCGCTGCTGGTCAGTTTCAGCAGCGGCTGAATCAGGACCCTGGGGCAGAGCAGATGGGGTGCTGCTAGGTTGGTCCAGTAGCACCCAGGAGTGGCGCTACTGGAGCAACCCAGCAGCACCCCTGCTGCTCTGCCCCAGGCGTCCCCAAGTCAGCTTCTGCTGAAACTGACCAGCGCTGACTACAGGAAGCCCCAGGCAGAGTTGCTCTGCCCCGGGCTTCCTGGAATCAGCTGCTGATCAGTTTCAGCAGCAGCTGACTTGGGGACGCCTGGGGTTCTTAAGTTGATTCTGTATGTAAGTCAGAACTGGCGGTCAGTTTCAGCAGTGTCTGAATCTGGACGCCAGTTCCGACTTACATACAGATTCAACTTAAGAACAAACCTACAGTCCCTATCTTGTACGTAACCCGGGGACTGCCTGTATTATATTTAGGTACTTAACAGTTTAGAAAATGTTCTACCACCATCAAAAAATGAAATCCATATTGTAAGTGTTAAAACAGCTTTTGTAATCCCTGATAACTAAAAAATGACCAAAAGGATTTTACTTTTAAAAACTGGAATTGAACTGAAAAATTTCAAGAAACAAAATCTTCTAACCAGTACAGCAGAAGCACAGAAAATTTCAATCAAAAGGACAAATGTTTCAGAAAGTTATGAGTTTGTGAGGACCAGAAACATAAACTGAAACAGTCCTTTCTACTAGGATTTCTAAATCAGGAAACTGGCGAAATCTGTGTATTTGTTGACTCTTCTGACCAGAGTCAGGTGCAGAATTACTGAATTTCAGTGACAGCCTGAAAGGCCATATTTAATTTTCAGTATTTCATTCCCCATCTCCCTTCCTTTTGGGGAAGGTAATTCTAGAATGTTTCACATCAAACACCAATGAGTCTGGGCTTTTCACCCTTCAAAATAATGAAGGCTGAAATTGCAGTAGTGACACACCCATGACTGGCCATACCAGCAGACTTCAGGCTCACAAAGCTTAGGTTAAGTGGCTGTTTAATTGAGATACAGACATTTGGGCTCAAGTTGCAGCCCAGGCTCCAGGACATCACAAGGCAAGATGGTAACAATCTGAGCACAGACACCTAAACCACAATTAAATAAACAGTCCCTTAGCCTGAGTTAGCTTGTAGTGGCCAGTGACAGATGCCTAACTGCTGTGAAGACATATCCTTACAGTCACTGGGAGTGTGACTGATTCTGCAATTACCTCCATTTCCATGCTATCTGCTCCATCTTGCAATCCTAATCCTAGACACTGATAGGAGGCCAAACACAAGCAGTGGCTGTATTTAGAAGTGAGTTAATTGATTTCCATGAAATATTGACAGCCAAATAAATCTCATCTGGTTTGAAAATGATCATGCCAACATAAACAATAGCTTTTAATTTTTACCTTCAACTGTACTAGTAATAAAATCAGGACAATTAGCCTTTAGCTCTTTAAAAATGGTGAGCTGGGAGTTGTCACTTTTACTGCTTTTCCAAGCAGAAAATTTGATTGAGTGTTTTTTTCAGTGGGCAGCCCTAAATATCAAGTGGTGAGTGACAAGTATAGTTTTGTCTTTGAAGAGCTTTGGAGAGAGAACTCTGAAGGAAGCTAAGTGGGAATAAGGAAGATAACAAAAGAAAAGAATCCTTCCTGACATGCTTACCTTCTTCCAGTCCCTCATCTCTTCCTGCTTCTCTAACATCTCCTGGCTGTCTCATCAACTTAAAATTAACAAAACCAAAAGTGAACACCTAGTTTTTGCAGTCAAACCAGGATGTCTTCTCCAACACTTGACCTTCTCCTTCAGACCTGCTTTCACACTATTCCTTAGGCATAAAACACCCTTCCTGAACTGATTTGTCAGGCCCCTTTACTCTCTTTCTATAAATTTCTCCTCAGGCCCCAGTTTTGCTCTGACACATAGCAGGAATTGACCAATTAATGCTGGCCAATTTGAGAAACCTAACGACCAGATTTCATGGTCCATGATAGATTTTGCATTGCTGTGAAATTGGTAGGACTCGAATCATGCCTTTGCCTGGATATACAGCATCCAAATCCTTTACCAGAGACGTACTGTGGCACAAATCTCCTGACAGCAGTTCATGGCTTGAAACTATGATTTAACCCTATGCGTGCCTACATGGCGTATAGATGTCTTTTGCAACAGCAAAAGATTTTGTCAGGAGTGAGCTTTTATAGTACAAATTAAAAACTGCAGCAGTTGAACTAAAGTTAAAACATTCTTTTATAAAATGCAGGGTATTCTTGGCTTTTGTAGACAGCTAATTAAAGTTTGTTTTTATATTTTCCCAGGCTATGCCTCTGAATTAAGGCCAGTGTTCATCATATGAAAAACCAAGACATTTTATATGGTTATATAAAAATTGACTTGCATGGTCATACTTCATTATATTTTGCTTTAAGCTCCCTCATATTTTAAAAATTATGATTATGGTATCATTTGAGAAGCTAGATTTTAAACACAGGTGATTTTTCACCAAGTTTGACCTCAATTTTCACTCAGATGTGAGATAGTGACCCACATTGGTAAGTTTTCATAAGAAAAGTTATACCATTATTGACATTCATTAAATTACTCCACAGCACAGTGCGAAGCAAAGTCAGAGTCTAGGTCAATGTGCAGCGCATACACCTATTTCATCATGCATTATTTTTTTTAAAAGTCACAGCTAAGGTGACCATATTATTAACTTGGCAAAAAAGCAATTAAAATCTTCAAAGAGTGAACTTTCAAATAGGGCCGCAATACTTAAATGTCATATTTCTGTTGCAAATGTATTTTTAATGATAACATTTCTTTGTAATGGAAATCAGCCTCCTCTCAATTATAACATGTTAATCAAGTTATTTCTCAATTGCTGAACACCCATCAATGCTTGCAGTGCATCACGTGTCAGTTAGTATAAGCATGCTAATTATCTGATTATAATTTATTCAAGTTTTGGGGAATCCAAACTATTCATTCTAATATGTATCAATGCAGATTTTGGGGAGGGGGAAGGTTAGGACAACAGAAGAAATTTGCATTTCATAACTTTAAGCTAATTGAACTTCCCTCAATAATTAAATATCCAAGAGTTCAGGAAATGTACAGTATAATTCTGAGAAAGTGAGCACCACTCTTCAAAACTAGCCAAGATGGGATTTTCTGGTCTCTCCTCCACGTCAGTCTTCTCTCCTGAGCCTCTGGTCTCTCGCTCCATCTCTCTATCTCTCTCCTCCTCCTCCTGCCTCCTCCCCCACCCTGCTCTCCTCCGCCTCCTGCCTCCCTCTCTGTCTCTCTCTGTCTCTTCTCCTCCCCCTCCTGCCTCTCACTCGGGGGACCGTGGAGCCCAAACAGTCGCTTGCACCACTTGTTCCCACGCGGTGGCCTGGCTGAGCGGCGCAGAAGTCAGCCGAGTGCCATGGCGAGAGGTGAAGGGGGGCGAGGCAGTGACGTTCATGGCCAGGGGCAGGGCCTGAAGCTGCTGTCATGCCGCATGTCACCACCCCGCCCCCCTTTGCCGCCTGCCGTGGCACTCAGCTGACTTCTGAGCCGCTCAGCCAGGCCACCGCAGGGGAGCAAGCAGAGCAAGCAGCCGTTTGGGTTCCCCCACGGTGGCCCGTCTGAGCAGTGCAGAAGTCAGCCGAGCGCTACAGTGGGAGGCGAAGGGTGTGACTCAGGCAACAGCGCCGCCCAGAGGGAACAGCCAGCATTTCAGCATTACAGAGTCACAGACATTGGGCTACTATATATATGATAAGATTAATATTCTCCTGTTGTTATTTTATACCTAATACAGAAGCTACGGGGAAAAAATGAGGGATTGCTGAAATGAATCTTTCATATTAATTAAAATATGTACCTCAAATGCAGAGCAGGATTTGATTGGGTAGAGGTAAATGTTGGTGACAGTGATTGGCTTGCTTCCACTTCTGTATACTGGTATAGTACTCTCCGATAAAACAGCCGTCCTAATCTCAGATGTCTTCAGTGTTGTGAAAGAATTATTCCAATGTTCCATGTCTGAGATGATAGTTTTCAGAGATAACTTATTTGCACAGTTATTAGCAGTGTGGTCATTCGGTATAGAAGGCCCTAGAGACTGTGAAGTGGTCTCTTGTGAGGTGGATTGGGAGGGAAACTTGATGTCTGATTCAGATAGTCTGGTTGCTATGATGAACTTTAGAAAGGTTTGTGCATCTTCAAAAGTAGACATATAGCCAAATGATATTCTCACAGATCCAGTGGGACGTCCATCAATTATATCTATGTCATCTCCACAGACATGGCCAGCCTAGATTGAAATTTTTTAAAAAGCAATGAGCTATTCAAATAAACTTTTCATTTTCTTTCTCTTTTTGTTTTATAATTTTATACTTTAATCTGCTAACCCTAAATAGAAAAACTCTTTTTAAAAAACAGCATAATGAATACACGAATAGATTAAAAAATGAAAAACATCTTTTCATCTGTCTCATTTACTGCACACAATATCTATCTATGCATCTAACTAAGGTATTTATATGTCCCCAGATACTATATAGATTTGTTTGCAGTAAGACAAACACAAGGATGACCAACCCACCATGCCTTCTCAGAGCTCAATCATCAGCACTCCTATGAATTTGCTGAGTTGTATCTAACATTACATGATCAACATGCAGAACACACTGGAAAACCCCAGGGATGAGTGAGAAAAAACAAGATGGTGAAAAACATGTTAATTTGGCTAAATGAAGAATCCAGTTTAGTCCTACCAATTGTTTATTGTTCAGTCAAAATTCAACAATATGAACTGCTATAGAGGAAAAATAGTTAATCTGGATCACATTACAATCTTCAATTACAAATCTGGAGAATCACAATGGATGAAGTTACTCTGGATTTACACAAGTCTGACTGAAGTCTGAATCTGGCCTTTTGTTTATATTTGTTTCAAAAATGTTTCAAGTGTAGCAATATATGGCAATCTATAAAATATTAACAAGATTAGAAAATAACCACTTTTTATGATGGTCAATGGTAGAACACATATGAATGATCTTTAAATAAAATGTATTGTGTTACCATATCACATAAATAGGAACTTTGGTGGCATTTTCACGATTTTCATGTTCACCATGACATATAGGGCCCTATATATAAAACTGCAGCATCTGCGTATTTGCAGCATACAGTTAGATGTCAGAATGTAATTATGAAGAAGCTACCGTATCAATATGGTCATAAGTTTTTTAACTTTTGAAAAATATCCTTCATAAGCTTTTGGGCTTTGCAATTCATTGTAATATCCAAGTATGACATGTTTACAACTGTGAAGTCCCTCATGGTTTTTTGTAACATATGCTGCATATTTAACCAAGTCTTTTGAATGACAATCAGCAGAAACAGGTCACAAGGGTGCAGCTAGAAAGTTGAAGTTTGTTTATACTTTGGCAATTTAAGTTGCTCCCTACCTAATGTACCTGTAATCTACACAGACATGTCTGATACACATTTATACTGCCACAATTTTCTCTGACTTAAAAGCACTTTTCGAATTGTTTTCCATTTAATTTTTGTCTCTTAGACATTACATCTAGTGGGGAAAGATTAATGGCAGGTCTACACTTAAAAATGCTGCCTTGCCGGGCTGCTCTAGCTGTTAAGTTGATAACTCTCCCATGCAGATGGGGCAGCTTTTCTTATAGACTTAGTTAATTCACCTCCCTGAAAGGCAGTAGCTATGTCAACAGGAGAAACTCTCTCAGGGCATGTCTACACTGGGAAATTATTTTGAAATAACTAAATTCAAAATAATAACTTCTGAAATAATGATTTTGAAATAAGCTTATTCCCTAAGGAAAGCAGGAGTACAGATTTTGAAATAACCAGCCTGTTATTTTGAAATAATGGGCTTGGTAGTGTGGACTCTCCGCATATTATTTTGAAATAATGGGGGTTATTTTGAAATAATTCCCAAGTGTAGACCAAAGCTAGGAAATTATTTTGAAATACGTGTTATTCCTCAGGACACGCAGGAGTTAGTATTTTGAAATAACCAGCATCTTACTTCGAAATAACAGGCTTGGTAGTGTGGACGCACTGCTTACTATTTTGAAATAAGGGAAGTTATTTCCCAATAACTCCCCAGTGTAGACCCAGGCTCAGTGCAGTCTATATGGGGGATTACGCTGGTATAACTAAGGTGCTCAGGGGTGTGGATTTTTCACACCCCCTAGGTGACATAGTTATTCCAATATAGGTCAGTAGTGTAGACTGAACCTAAGTCTTTACTTCTTGAAAATTGACAAGCAAATTTAAGGCACTTTAATAATAAAATAGACATAAGGATAGTATCTAGACTACAGGGTTTTTCAAAAAAAGTTGCCTTTTTTTGAAAAAACATCCCCTGTATCTAAACTGCCTCTGCGTTCTTTCGAAATTAAATGGAAAGAATGCCACGGTTTTTTCAACTGCTGTAAACCTCATTTTACGAGGAAGAACACCTTTTTTCAAAAGTGCTCTTTCAAAAAAAAAAAAAAGGTATGTAATGCGAACTGTGCTTTTTCGAAAGAAAGCATCCAGACTGCCTGGGTGCTCTCTTTCGAAAATCGGCTTGCTTTTTCAAAAATACTGGTTGTAGTCTAGATGCTCTTTTTCGAAAGAGGCTTGCTATCTAGACGTAGCCAAGATGACCAGTACTAATACCCAGAAACTAGAATTGCCATTGTGTGGAAAATTCTGAGATTTCTTCTTTTTTTTTTTTTTTACACTTGGAAACAGAACAAAAAAAATCAAAATTTCTGGTGAAGCAAAAATTAATAAATCTTTTGTTTCAATAGTGTTGAAATATTTTGTTCTAATAGTGTCATTTGGATTAATTTATCTTCAATGTTAACAGTATATATATATATATATATATATATATATATATATATATATATATATATATATATATACATACACACACACACACACAACATAATATTACAAGTAATATTTTAATGCCTTAATATATTAAAGTAAAAATGAAATTGCTCAAAATGACATTAGAGTGAAACATTTTCAAATGTTTTGACTTTCCTAACAAACTCCTATGAAATATTTTGATTTAAAGTAAACTATATTTTTGACAGTCAAAAATTTTTTCAACCAGCTCAAATGAAGCAGGTGCCATTAAAGGAAGGTGCCTTTTGTAAATAGTGTGTTAAACTGAAGTCTAATGAATAACAATACAAACCTACCATCATTATATAAATTGTCTTCTTCCCAAATCTAAAACTCATGTCCTGTGACTTTTGAGGGATATATATACATACTTTAAAGCAACATGTTTAACTATGCTCAGTTTTTATTCTTCCTTTTAAACCTCTCATTATTCAGTTATTTAAGTGATTGTACTAAGCTTCAAATGGATTTGGTACTGACCTGAAGGTTCCTTTTGACATCCTCATTGCTGATTCCCAAATGCTGCTGGCAGGCACCAGTGTTACAGAAACAACCTGTGCGAACATGTATATTGTAGAGACTGGCAAGCTTGTCCACCTTACAGATTTATCAGGACAAACAACAAAAAGAGAGAGATTCTATTAAATATACTAATTTATAAATAAAGGTTGCTAGTTATTTCACTAATAAGTTATGAACAGTTTGGATGGTGGAACTGTTTCCCGATGCGCTGAGGAAAGCATGTATTTTTCAGGATTATTATTTTCAGATGAAGTAAAATGATAAAGGAAGAAATATATTATCACCATGGAGATAACCTGGGACCCTGCAAATGCCTCCATTTAAACAACATGTGAAGAGGTGTATTGAAATCAATTAGGCTCATCACATGCTTACAGTTAAGGACGTGTGCAAGTGTTTTCAGGGTCACTGCCTTACACAGTAACATTATGCATTTAAATGGAAAGAAAGCAGTAAGTGCCTCTTGTGGTGGTGGTAGGTTGGAGGATTCTCTTCAGTTAAATGGGCAGTGTCTAGCATAATCTGGTCCATACCTGGGGTTTCTAAGTACTACTACAATCCAAACAACCACCACCACCAACATATTTCTTTTGTATATCTATATACTCCACAGTATAAAGGAAACTGCCAACACAGGAAATTATTGAAACCAATGAGATTTCTGCATGTTGGAGATTGCTACAGGCTCAGTGGCAGAGGCAATAAGTAAGCAATAGCATGCAACAAGGCAGGCACTAGTTTGAAAGGACAGAAACAGAGACACCTCTTAGAATGTTCCACACAGGACCACTTTGTTCTCCAAATATGCTGACCCACTTACCTTTCCTGATGTTATGCTTTTATGTCTCTGAATATTTCTAAAACTGCCAATTAAAGAAAAAAACACTGAATAATTAATAGACACAAATACAATAATTAATGGATGAATCACTGGGATGAATAAATTATGTGAATAGGAGAGAGAGAGAATGAACATGTGGGTATGCCGGGGGACTGGGAGACCATGTCTGTCTGTACAACAGAATCTCCCACAATGAAGAGACATGTGGCAGGAGATGGGAGCTATGCATTTTAGAACTCCAAGTACTACTACTAAAATATAAAGAAGAAAGAGCATTTGAGAACCATTATGGCTGCCAAAACTCTCTAAGTCAATGGATTTTAAAGAGAAACAACGGGTTGTATGGATAATGCGGGGTACGTGATTAGTGCCGGAGTATGGAACCATGGTACTGGGCAGATAGGTCTGCTGCCTGTGCTTCTGCAGTTTCACTCTCTTATAGGAAACCTAGCTCGGACATGCTTGCTGCAAATCACACCTCCCGTGTGCTGTGCTGTTTAAGATCACAGTGATACCTATATAAGTATATATATAATAGAGGGGATAAGTGTAGAAAACTTAAATTTAAGGGACCGGCTTAAGTTTTACTCCTGAGTTCGCATATTCCTGCTTGCATGATGTTGGCCATGTTCAGTTTACTCTTATAATACACAGTAAAAGTAAGCTTTTGTGGGGATGGATCTCAACATGCACAGTCTCCCATTCTTCTGTGTTCCACACCTTGCAGGATCAAACCCTTCACTCAAACCCACTGAAGAAATGATTCAGTCTGAGTTGATCTTTAGACCTGCAGGAAGCAATCCTAATAGTATCCGGGGCACACAAAGCATCTGGAGCACTTTTATGTATGGACACAATGCGTTTTATACAAGATGCTTGGGTTTTATACAAGATGCTGCATCATGCTTGTCTCTGTTTACATTATATTTCTTATTTGGGGGTAGCATACTGGATCTAGGGGTACGTCTAGACTACCCGGCATAGGAAAATGAAGCGGCGATTTAAATAATCGCTGCTTCATTTAAATTTAAATGGCTGCCGTGCTGAGCCGATCTGCTGTTTGTCGGCTCAGCGCAGTAGTCCAGATGCTCCGCGGTTGACATCAAAGGCATTTGTCGACCTCCCAGGCATACCTTTGATGTCGACCGCGAAGCGTCCGGACTACCGCACTGAGCCGACAAACAGCTGATTGGTTCAGCGCAGCAGCCAGTTAAATTTAAATGAAGCGGCGATTATTTCAAAACAACTATTTCAAAATAAGCATTATATCTTCATGGAAAGCAAGAGTAATTATTTCAAAATAACCAGCTAGTTCTTTCAGAATAACAAGCCTGGTAGTATGGATGTTCTGCTTGTTATTTTGAAATAACAGGAGTTATTTCGAAATAACTCCCTAGTGTAGATTAGGGCTTAGACCACTTACAGAGAGAACAATAAATCTGCTCTATAGCCTTAGATAACAGCCAGCTGACTTTTAGCTCATGCAGTAGAAGTTCATACACTAAGCTCTAGAGATCTCAGGTTTGGTTCTGCTTGTCAGCGTTACATGAACCCAAGCAAAAGCACGAAACATATCCTGATTAGCAAGTGAGAATCAGATCCCAGATCTCTACTTATGATTACTACATCTGTGCAGTATTCCAAGCACTTTTCTAGGAATCAAAGTTATAGTAAAAGGCACATGCTGAGAAAGACTGTTGTGGTGTCATTTAACTTTGTTTTGTCAGGAGGCTTCTATCTAGGAATGGTGACATTTTCTTGAGTTATTTTCTCATTTGGATGAGAAGAGTTGTCATCCTGACACAACAGGGTTTGTCATGGTTCTAGTGACTCGTCGGTGGATCCATCATTGTTAATGATGACAAGCAGGGCAAAAATCATGACAGTTATTTCACTGCTGAAGTTGTTCAGCTTTCAGTTTGGTTTGTGAAGTATATCAAAAACCTTATTCCAAATTTATAATCTTTCTCAAATAATAACCCCTTTTATAGAATCATAGAATACTAGAACTGGAAGGGACCTCAAGAGATCATCAAGTCCAGTCCTTTGCCCTCATGGCAGGACCAAGCACCATCTACACCATTCCTGATAGATGTCTGTTGAACCTGTTCTTAAATATCTCCAGTGATGGAGATTCCATAACCTCCCTAGGCAATTTATTCCAGTGTTTACCCACCCCGACAGTTAGGAAGTTTTTCCTAATGTCCAGCCTAAATCTCCCTTGCTGCAGTTTAAGCCCATTGCTTCTTGTCCTATCACTAGAGGCCAAGGAGAACAATTTTCCCCCGTCCTCTCTGTGACACCCTTTTAGATACCTGAAAACTGCTATCATGTCCCCTCTCGGGCTATGTCTACACAGTTTCCCTCTTCAGCAAAAGCCTATGCAAGTGAAGCGTGGATTAGTATATTGCTGTGCTTCATTTGTATAATTAATTAGGAGCCGTTTTTGCACAAGAACCGTTCTAATTATTTCAGGAAGAATGGCTCTTGTGTGGGGGGTGGGGGGCTTGTGCAAAAAGGAGCTGGGTAGATGGCACCTTTTTACACCAAAACCAGGGCTGGATTACCCAATAGGCAGACTAAGCACGTGCTTAGGGCACCAGCAAAGCAGGGGCACCCCCCCAAAAAGAGATTTTACGGGATAGTATTGTTTTTATTTTGAATTACACATGGGGGGGGCACCATAATCTTTTCAGTGCTTAGAGCCTCTAAAGGTCTTAATCCAGCCCTGGCCAAAACCTCTTGCACAAAAATGGCTCCTAATTAATTATGCACATGAAGCATGGCGATATGCTAATCCACACTTCATTTGCATAGGCTTTTGCAGAAGAGGGAAGCTGTGTAGACGTAGCCCTAGTCTTCTGTTTTCCTAACTAAATAAGCTGAATTCCTTCAGCCTTGCCTTATATCTCATGTTCTCTAGACCTTTAATCATTTTTGTTGCTCTTCTGTGGACCCTCTCCAATTTCTCCATATCTTTCTTGAAAAGTGGTGCCAGAACTGGACACAATACTACAATTGAGGCCTAATCAGTGCAGAGTAGAGCAGAAGAATGACTTCTCATGTCTTGCTCACAACACACCTGTTAATGCAGCCTAGAATCATGTTTGCTCTTTTTGCAACAGTGTCACACTGTTGACTCACATTTAGCTTGTGGTCTGCTATGACCCCTAGATCCCTTTCTGCAGTACTCCTTCCTAGACAGTCACTTCCCATTCTATGTGTGTGAAAGGGATTGTTCCCTCCTAAGTGGAGCACTTTGCAATTATTCTTATTAAACTTCATCCTATTTACCTCAGACCATTTCTCCAGTTTGTCCAGCCCATTTTGAAGTATGACCCTATCCCTCAAAAGCAGTTGCAATCCCTCCCAGCTTGGTATCATCCGCAAACTTTCATTTTGTTTGAACAGCCTTGCTTTTAAAATTACAGGTTGTTTAAAGACTGAGTTGCCATGCCCGGAGTTCAGACAATGTTTAGCAACTAGATTCTTTCTCCTCTCCTCCCATTTTTTTTGTTTGTTCTTGTCAGATAAATCATCATTATTCATTAATTCAAAACCTGGACTTTTGTTCCTTATAAGCGAGTGTAAGAAATCCAGAGGGGAAAAAACCCACTGCAATGTGAGACAAAACCTCTCTCAAATAACACTTTTATTTGACTGGTTTATGTTAGTTTTTAGCTTAGACCAGCCCAAGGACTATTGGCAGATGAAAAAAGAGGCCCATATTAAAGGAATAGAGAGAATTATTTTTAAGACAAGGAAGACCAGTTGAGCATAACTTTTTGTATGAGCTTTAGAGAGCTTCATTAACAAAGCATAAACTCACATGAGAGTCCTGCAAGTAACTCTTACTGATATGAAGCTTTCCTCACACTGTAATTGGACTACTTGAATGAACAAAGATAGTTGGACATAGTGTTGTTGTAGTAGTGTCTTCCCAGGATATTAGAGAGACTAGGTGAGTGAGGCAATATATAATGGACCAAGTGTTGTTGATCAGAGAGACAAGCTTTTGCCTTGAAGAAGAGCTCTGTGTAAGCTCAAAAGCTTGTCCCTCTTATCATTAGAAGTTGGTACAATAAAAGATATAACTTCACCCATCCTGTCTCTCTAAAGTTTGTAGGATCCAATCTATATTCTTTAACTAAATGCTGGATTTTCCCTTGGGCAGATGCTGTTAGGTCCTATTGCGCAGCTTCACCCTAGTAATATGCTACTTACAGAGTTAATTTAATCTCTTTCTATGGTGTAAGCTTACAGCAAAACAAATAGACTATAAATCATCTGCTAGAGTCTGTTTCAATGAAAAACACCTTCAATAATACACATTCTGAAAACTGCCATAAGCAGCAATAATAAGAATAGACCTCTGGTTTGAGAAGTGCAGCCAAGTGTTTGCAGCTCAGCATGTAACAACATAGGCTGCCTTTTAGGAACCAAAGATACGTTCATCAATAAGGGCATGGAAGCGTGAAAAGTGCTAATGGCAGGTACACAGCATTAGGTACTCACATCATAAGTTTTGGTGCTTCCCTGGGTCTGGTGTTTTGAACTAGGGTGACTTGGCTTTCTGTAAACTTTATTTTTTACAATTTAATTGCAATCTAATAGACCTTACAGCATTTTTTATTGATTCTACCCTGAATGTACATGGTCATTAAGACACTACGAAGACCTGGAGTCCTTTCTATCAGTGAACTCTTAGTATTCAGTCCTGTTTCTGAAGCAGTTAACTGTGAGCCTGAACCAGCAGGGTGCCAGGCATTTCCTGAATGGCAGTAAGCACCCTCCTATTCCTCTTGAATTTAATGAGAGCAGAGGACACTCATTGCCTTGCAAGGCCAGGGCCTTTTTGTTTTAACAGAGATAGGACATAGACCACCATTTTTTACTAAGGACATACAGCTAAAATTTCATTCTTCTTTTTCTGAGGTAATTTCTGTTTTAACCACAGTCATTGCTCCTGCTCCCTCTTCCTTTTAATGATGCCATTTTGATTTGCTGTCAGCATTTTGGGGTTTTTTAAATACTGCTCTATTTGTTGTTTACTGCTATGGTTGTGAATTTTGGTCAAATGTATTCCTGAAGGTTTCATTCCTATAATTTTAAACTGAAGAATTCCTGGAGACTCCTGGACAATCCCAGAGGGTTGGTAACCCTATATTACTACTGTGTTTTAACCAGCTAGTGCCTGGAGCACCTAAATTGAGGGGGTTTCATGGATAACAACAACAATATTAATGTCTAATCCAAATATAAATCCTTCTCCATACTTTAGCACTATTGATATTCTTGAGAGCAATACCATTATTGTAAGCAGATTTGAAGTATGTGGCAGTTAAGATTTATAGATACCATATGGTTTTGCATTATTTTAAATCACCAAAAATATAAGACACCAACTCCCATTGGGTCCTTTAAAAATCTCACCTTAAATCATAGGACCCATAACTCAAACCAGCAGTTCTTAGTCAGATGAGTTGTTCCATTATACTCAACAGAACTAGTCTCATGAGTAGTAGTTGTCAGACAGCGCCCTTAATCTTGACATTCTTACAATGTCACACGAATTGGACAGAAAAATAACCCATTCCCGGAGCCTCGTCACAACAATATTTATTCTCTTGGAAGAATGGCAGTTTGGATTTCTACTCAATTCTTAGACTGTGACCAAACTTCAGAGCACAGTATTTCTGGAGTAGGTTTGTCAGATGGATTTGCTCATCACAAGAAATTTCACCGCACACTACTGATGGCTAGTTATAAAGCTGACTTTGTGACACTCTTCTCCAAATCAGCTGATAAATTAATTCATTGATTTATTGCATGAAATTGGAGAGAAAGTAAGCTAGCTCACCCAGCTTTTGACTGTGAAATGTTGCGGCTGCTGAAGATGCATGCTTAATCTTGTTTAATGTAATTTAATCCAGAAATAGGTCTGAAGAGAAATCAGCACGTTTTCAAATCATTATTCAAAAGAAAGGAAAAAAAATGGCATCCTTGTTCTGTTACTAAGACACAAAATCAGTTTCATCAGATAGTTTTTGGCAAAATGATATTTTTTGTACAAAACATATGCCTTCCATCTCAAGGTGCTAATTTCTAGTTGGGACAGTTCCTATGTATAAAGGTCTGATTTTCTTCTGTAGTCATTTACATGTGTTTAATTGCAGAGTAGGTGTAAAACATGCCCAGATCAGAATGCTATCAGTTTACATCCACCCAGCACTTACTTTGCTTCAGAACAAGTGCACTGGGTAAAAGGCGCTGAAGAATTAGACCTTAAGTATATATAGGAACGGAACACTGGGTGTATTGAAAGTAGGTGTGGGAATGGTAATATATTAGGTATTTTTGAATTGATGTATGTATGATATTTGTCTACTCTGGTCTACCTAATGAGGTTTCTCAGGGCCAGGAAAAATTTCCATGTCAGCAATGCCATAGGTAGGTTGATCTAACCCCCATGTAGATGTGACTAGTTTGATTGTTTGGTGAGTGGACTGTTGAGCTCCCATCTTTCAAAAAGGTAGATAAACTGCATTGAAGGAAGAACACCTTTGGTTAAAATAGAAAGTATCTATACTGCAACAATACACTGTAGCTGTGCTTCTATAGGGCAGACCTGTCCTTAGAGATGGGCATGATCTGGTTCTGAACTCTTCTAAACCTCCTGTATGCTTTAAAGTAGGATTTTGTTTCAGGCCAATTGCTAATTGGTTTGAAATTCTGTATATTAAATCTGCATCTGAGCTGCATCTGAAGCGTGATGAATGTAGGGGAATGTGGCACATGCAGCACAAGCCAGCATCATAAATGTATTCTTTATTGTTGGACTGAAGCTCTAAAGTGGAGATTAAAAATTCTCGCTGTTGGGAAAAATATCAGCTAGAGAAATGGATGAAATGCTAGGTGTCTAGCAGATATAGAGACCTCTTCTAGAACTTCTGCAAAAAGGCTGGTAGACTTGGTGGAATCGTCCAATAGCGGGCAATATCATGGAAAAGAACAGTAAATCAGAAAATGGAAAAACTTAAAAAACAGCAAATAGTCTAGCAGCACCTTAAAGACTAACAAAACATGTAGATGGTATCATGAGCTTTCATGGCACAACCGATAAGTTTTTACACTTACAGGCTAACTTGGCTACCCCTCTGAAGCTTGAGAAAATGTACATAGTCATCCTGTAGAACCCTGGCCTAGAAGATTTCTGCTGCTTGATCACATGCGTACGATAGAGTCCCTAAGATCTGTGAAAGTTAGTATTCAGAGGAAGACGTTTGCATCTGTCAAATCCAGAAGTTGACAGATGTTTTTGGACTGAGGAACTACAGTGCAAGAGAAGATTTGAAATACTGTCTTGATTCTTAATTGGTGATCTTGCATCTTCTGTTTGGTGCATCTTGTGAACTGGAAGATTCAAGAACTGAATTTCAAAAGGCCACATATGCAGTCCTAATGAAGTAACCAAGCAAGATGATATCCTTGACTTAGTGATTCAGCCAAACTCTGGAGTCTTCCCCTGTAAGGGGCATATTGCCATGGACCTATGTATCTCCAAGCAGATCTCTCCCTGGCTACTCATTTACCTGCATTCAGACCCAAATACAATTTGAACTCATAAATAGGCTATTTTAAATGCCATCAGCATAGAAATAAAAAATGCAAATAGAAAAGCAAAGAAATAAAGCACCTTTGCCATCATAGATAAGTTAACCGGAACTTCCTCTCACAGGCTGAAGCAGGCATATGTTTCCCAATATGCACCTCTAGCCAGTCTTCAGGATAATTATGATGCAACAGATTATAGTTAGCAAAGCAAAAATACATGGCGTGAGGGTGGGGAACAGGGCGTACAAAGCTCTCCTGTCCTTTTGTACTCCTGCAGAAGGACCATCTAAAGTACTGACAGAGAAAACTAGAATTGTGATAGACAAGTGGTAGTGGCAACTCTAGCCTGAACTTTGGGTGGGAAGGATGGTGCAGTAGATAAGACCCAGTGATTCAGGCAACCTGGTTTCACGTCTTGGCTCTACCTTCAGACTTCTGGTATGACCTTGGGCAAGCCACTTAATCTTGCCTGTGCTGCAGTTTGCCCTCTATAAAACAGGGATAATAGTACATCCCAAGCTCATAGGGCTGTTGTGAGGCTAAAATTCCATGCTTGAATGTCAGGTGCTCAGATATGACAGGGATGAAGCCATATGAGGACTTGAGAGATTTCCCAAAGAAACAGGAAGGAGCTGATAGTAAGATGGAGCCTTCTCTTCACTGGCCAGTGGAAGTGGACCAGAGGGTTGAAATTGAATTCTGCATGCTTTCTAATGGCAGCAGAGCTGCTTCTCCACAGTCCCAGGAGGAATTTCAGCAAGGCCTGCTGCTCGTGGGGATTCTTGCTGACGCCACTTGGTTTCTTCTCACATTTCCTCTTCCCCTCTTCAGTGGAGTCAGTGGCTTAGAGCCTTACTATGGTTCTGTATCTACATACTTTTGCTTTATTGTTCTCCCTCAGATGCTTTCATTTTAAGACCTGCATGAGTCTCCTTCCCTTACCTCCATCACAGTTTCCCTAGCAACACAAAGCACACAAGGACATTCAAAAGGAGTGATGTCAGACAGCCTCCTCAGCACAGCGTTGGATGCAGCTTTGTAAGCGTAACCCATTCTTACTAGCAGTTCAATAGTAGCAGATTTCAGACACACCTGCTAGGATGCTTTTTCTTCCCACAGAGATGAACTATTAAAAAGAACGATCCTACCTGATCCCTGCCACCCAACTTGCCCAGCAAGTAAGAGATCTGAATTAGCTTGCCAAGGATGGGCTGCTACCATATGTAATCTAATCCCTCTACACAAGCACAGCATATCTCTGGCCTGCATGCTAGGCTAATGAACTCAGAATCCCCTGTTGGGAGAAATGACTTTTGATTCCTAATGCCACATAACTAACTTCCATGAAATGTAAGCAGGGACACACACTGTAATGGCCCATCTTGTCAGTCTGTGATAACAATACACCATTATATTGACAACTCACTCTGGCCTACTGCTGCACAAACAGTTCTTTCCCAGTAGTACATGAAATAATGCAAATCACCGCTGTGGCAAGGGTGCCTCTCATGAGATGTCTGCCACACAAACTGATGAGAACCAAAGTAATTAGTGGAGTTTTAAAGAGAGTCATTGCAACAATCTTTTTTCTCCTTGTAATCTTGTTTGCATTCTACACCACTGGTCTATCAGCTGCCCCTAGTTTCCTGAAGTCTTAACAGCTAAATCAATAATGAAAATCAATACTGAGCAATCACCCCGGTAATTTTTAGGTTGCTGTTGGGAACATGGCCAAAAATCCCATTAAGCAAGTTATTAATATTTTTTTCCTTGAGTCATCGCATTTAATGTAATGAGTGGATATGTTCCAAAAAGCATTAGGGTAAGTAATTCAGAGTCTTTTGTCCATCTTGTACAGACATATTCTGTGCTGGAATTAAAAAGTGATTGTTCCTCACTCCTCCAATAACTTTTTAGAAGAAAAATAGTGCAGACTGTCAACTTATCCTAGACAATGATCATTTTACACAATATCTAAAAATGTAGGTGAGTCAGAAATCAATAAAAAGTGTATATATATATATATATATATAATTTTTTTAACTGGAAAGATCTCTTAATGAAGTTGCTTTGTCTAAAAAATAAGCCCACCTATATCAATGAGATAATGTAAAAAGGACACTTTTTTGCTGCTTAACATCAACCCACTAGCATCTGTAAAGATACCAATTATAAATTTCATGATGAGTACAGTAATGTAGGTAAGCTGACTGAAATCCTGTCAGTGATTTCGTCAAATTGATCTGGCAACTTCTTTCCATTTGTAGGGAATGCAGTAGTATTTTCATAGCTATAAGCAGGTCTGTCTTCTAAAAACACAAACATCTACTAGTCCGGAGTAGGACTGGCACATTTCTGAAACACAGGCTGGTCTCTGAGGCTTCGTCCACAATATCAAGTTTGTTGACAAAATTTATGTTAACACCTGAAAGTTGACAAAACAAAAATCATCAGAGGGTATTTACATTTTCTCCCTCTGTCAACAGATAATGTCCACACTGGGGGCACCATTATCGACAGCGTGGGTATGTATCCCACAGTGCAGTGTTGTGGAAAGGCAGAGATGATTCCTCCATATCTTGGGATTCCTTTTGAGTTCTTCCTCAGCCTACTCAGCTGCTAGGAGCAGAATGATGAGTAGCTCTGTGAGCTCTCTGTGCTGAGGAATGTCAAAGCAGCACAGCAGCCTGTCCCCCTCCTTGCAGCAGCTGTCTGCCTGCTGCTGTGCTCCTAGTGCAGGGCAGAACAGGAGCATTCCAGTGATTTGCTCTTTCTTTGTTCTAAGGTAGGGAAGTACAATTGTGCTTAAAAGATAGGAAACTCAGGGGCCTATCTCCCCTATACCTGGGCCATTCTTATGTTCAGGGCTCGACAAATACGCTCGCCCGTGGAGAGTAGATTTTACCAGCTGGCGAGTGCAGGGGTGGACTGGCCCGGTGGGCCCTCGTGACAAGCTGGGTGAAGCCCACACTACGGGCGGCGTGGCCCCATCCAATCCGCCGGCCAGTGGAGGAGCAGAGAGCTGCCAGGGAGGGGGAAGTGCGGCGATTCTCAGCGCCAGGCTGCCTGCGTGCAGCTCCAGCATGAGGAGGCGGGACGCGAGCCAGAGGGCAGAACGCTGGCAAACGCCAGGATGCTGGCACAACGTGGCGTCCTGATGTCACGGCCGGCGACCACCAGATTAAAAAAGGCTCCAGCAACCCCGCAAAGTGGAAGGCAGAAGCCAGGTAGGGGAGGGAAAGGGAAGGGAAGGGGCGGGACTTGTGCTGTGCTGTGGGAAGGGGAAGGGGCTTGTGCTGAGGGGAGGGGAGGGGAGGAGATCAGGAGAAGAAGAAGAAGAAAGGGGAAGGCACCAAGGAACAGGTGTGCAGGAGAGACAAATGCCAAGTGCAGACAATGAGGAAAAGGGCAGGAGTGGAGGTGTCAGTGGGAGGGGGGACAGGGTGATGCTGGGAGAGGAGAGGGTAAGGGCATTGGGGGCTAAAGGGAGGAGGGGGAAGTGCTGGGAGAAGGCTTGAAAGAAGGGGTGGGCATGAGGAAGGTGGGGATGGAGCAAGGCATGTGTGAGGGCACAGGGGCATGAGGGGAATGGGGGCAGAGGGTGGTGAGGGGGTGGGTATCAGGGAAAAAGAGGGCAAAGGGGAAAGGAGCAGTGAGGGAAGGGGGAGGCATCAGGAGAGTGCAGGTGCCTGGGGATTCTGGGGGTGAAGCAGAAGGGCAGACACCTGCAGGGGACAGACCAGCACCAGAGGAGAGAGGCAGGGCAGGTGTGTAGAGGGAAGTGTTAGGAGAGGGGATGAGGAGGGGTAGCTCACATGATCAGAGTGGGGTTACTGGAGGAGTGGGCATAGAGGGGAGAGAAGGGCTGGTGGAGGGGGGCAGTTTTCAGGAAGGCTGAGGGCAGTGAGAAGGGCAGGAGTCAGGACAGCAGAGGAGGGTGAGGGGTTGGGGAGCAGAAGGCACCAGGGATGCTGATGGAGCAAGGGGAGGAGACATGGTAGCAGAGGGAAAAGGTAGAGGTTTATAAGAGAGGGTATGTCTACACTACCCCGCTAGTTCGAACTAGCGGGGTAATGTAGGCATACCGCACTTGCAAATGAAGCCCGGGATTTGAATTTCCTGGGCTTCATTTGCATAAGCGGGGAGCCGCCATTTTTAAATCCCCGCTGCTTCGAACCCCGTGCAGCGCGGCTACACGGGGCTCGAACTAGGTAGTTCAGACTAGGGTTCCTATTCTGAACTACCGGTACACCTCATTTCACGAGTTCGAACTAGGAGGGTAATGTAGACATACCCATATTTATTAATAACTTATTAGTAATTACTGTTCTTTTTCTTATTAGGAATTTATTAAAAAACCACTTTTGGGGGGAGGGTGGCGAGTCCGTTTTTTGTCTGTAGAGTAGGGTTCTCCATAATTTGTTGAGCCCTGCTTATGTTCATAACCATTTTCAGCAGCACCTAGGATATGTGCAGCTGTATGCCACAGTAAAAAGCAAGCTGGACAAGGCCTTTCTTTACAGCCTCACCCTGCCAGGGCTTTTCCCTGTAGCCTCCCCCCTTTCAGGGTCTTTCCCTGCTGTTGACTCTTTCCTTGCAGAAAGGAAAGGTCCTAGCAGCAGGGAACTGATGGAGCCCTTCCCCACAGACTTCCTCCTGCCTGAGCCTTTTCCAAATTCCAGAATCTTTGCCTGTGCTAGGGAAAGGCTCCAGCAGCGGGGTGGCAGCAGGACACCACATGGCTAAAAATAGCAGCACAGACAGGAAGGCATGGCTTGGGTGAGTGCTCAACTTGCCTAAGCCATGCCTCACTCGCTACCCTGCTATTTATACCCATTCAAGGGGGACTACTTATGTATGTCCTCTTCATGGTGCCAAAGGAAGCATGCAGGGTAAATATAGCTTTATTGCTGAAGCTGACCACAAAATATCTGAGCAGTGTTTTTAAAATCATAAGAGAGGTGAGGCGGGCAAAACTCACTAATTGGTAAAGTTACAGTCAGGAGCCTTTCAGGAGAACTGAAATATTCACATTTCCTATTTTTTACAATGGCCAGGGAGGACACATTCTTGTTGGGCCCCTAGGCAAGGTGGGGAGGGACCCAGCTCTGTGCTCAAGAAAGGGGCGGAGCCTCAATGGAAGGCTGTTTCATGTGTGGCAAAGTCTGTACTATTAGATTATGTCTACACTACAAGGTTTTTGTGCAAAAACCGGTGGAGAGTCCACACCTCAAGCGCGTTTTTGCGCAAGTAAATCGGCAAAACAGAGGGCTTTTGCCAATAGAGTTATTCCTCTCCCCACAAGGAATAACTCCTTTTTGCGCCACAGCTCTTGCTGTAGAGGGGTTTTTGTGCAAGAAACCCCTATCGGCAAAAGCACAGGTGCTCTGATTCTGTGAATGGCCATCAGAGCTTTCTTGCTCAAGAGCGTCCATGCAGTGTGGACACTCTCTTGCGCAAAGGCACATTGCTTTTGCAATGCGCTTTGAGATCTGGAGGCGCTTTTGCGTAAGAAGTTTTTGCAGAAGATCTCTTCTACAAAAGGCTGCTTGTGCAAAAACCCTGCAGTGTAGACTAAGCCTAAGTGTCAAGGGTCTAGTAAACAGGTGACCTCATTTTTGTGACATCACAATAAGCACAACCACATCTGGTGTTAATTGGCTCCCTACTTGGCAGTCTCAGTAGAGAAGAAAAGGATTGTTACAGAGCTACATTGGTAAAGCAGTGTTGGGAAACCAGTCCTGCAACTTCTCACATTGTACCATCACTTGAAATAAATGGGGGTCTTTTACAAAAACTTCTAATGCCTATGTTTTAGTTAGTAAAGTCCATAAGATGGCTTCTTTATGGAGTATCACCATTCTGCTTGGTATATACTTCAAAAGCTTGGCTGTGTCTAGACTGGCCACTTTTTCTGGAAAAGCAGCCGCTTTTCCGGAAAAACTTGCCAGCTGTCTACACTGGCCGCTTGAATTTCCACAAAAGCACTGACGATCTCATGTAAGATTGTCAGTGCTTTTGCGGAAATACTATGCTGCTCCCGTTCGGGCAAAAGTCTTTTTCCAAAAAACTTTTGCGCAAAAGGGCCAGTGTAGACAGCAGAGATTTGTTTTCTGCAAAAAAGCCCTGATTGCGAAAATGGTGATCGGGGCTTTTTTTTGCAGAAAAGCGCGTCTAGATTGGCCTCGGACGCTTTTCGCAAAAAGTGCTTTTGCGGAAAAGCGTCCTGCCAATCTAGACGCGCTTTTCCGAAAATACTTTTAATGGAAAACCAGAAAATCATGCCAGTGTAGACATAGCCCTTGTGAGTCAAATGCAGGTGTCTTCAGTTCACTACTACCGTTGGTTGCAAATGGTTGTGTACAGATAGCTTTTCTGAGAAGAAACATTTTCAGGGTAAGGAACAGGAACCCTAAAAGCGTCCCAAAGAAGAAAACTGTAATTTAGTAGCATTTAAGAGCAACACTATTACTTAGACTTCTAGATAACAGTAGCCAAGCCCTGGCTAGGAAAGCAAGCTTACATGAAAAGACTGGGACATGAGCAAAACCTTGTGAGTGACTACTGTTTTTGGAGTCTCCAAATAACTTTTGTTTAAATAATTTTAACTAGCAGCAGTGTACAGGCAGTCCCCGGGTTACGTACAAGATAGGGACTGTAGGTTTGTTCTTAAGTTGAATCTGTATGTAAATCGGAACTGGCGTCCAGATTCAGCCGCTGCTGAAACTGACCACCAGTTCTGACTTACATACAGATTCAACTTAAGAACCCCAAGTCAGCTGCTGCTGAAATTGATCAGCAGCTGATTCCAGGAAGCCCGGGGCAGAGCAACTGTGCCTCGGGCTTCCTGTAGTCAGCGCTGGTCAGTTTCAGCAACGGCTGACTTGGGGATGTCTGGGGCAGAGCAGCTGGGGTGCTGCTGGGTTGCTCCAGTAGCACCGCTCCTCGGCGCTACTGGACCAACCCAGCAGCACCCCAGCTGCTCTGCCCCAGGAGTCCTGATTCAGCCGCTGCTGAAACTGACCAGCAGCGGCTGAATCAGGACGCCTGGGGCAGAGCAGTTGGGGTGCTGCCGGGTTGGTCCAGTAGTGCCCAGAGCGGCGCTGCGGGACCAACCGGCAGCGCCCCAGCTGCTCTGCCCCAGGGTCCACAACAAAAGCCTGGTCTGCTGGGGGGGGCACACTAGCTGCGCCCCCTCCCCCCAGCAGACCAGGGACACAGGGAGCAAAGCGGCAGCGGGGGGAAGGGGTGTGTGCCTCGCCTCTGAGGCTTTGCTCTAGCGCCGGACCGCTTTGCTCCTGGTGTCCCTGGTTTGCTGGAGACGGTCCACAGCAGACCAGGGGCACCGCGAGCGAACCCACAGCAGCGGCGGGTTCCCGTGCTTCTGAGGCTTTGCTCTGGCAAAGCCTCAGAAGCGCGGGAACCCGCCGCTGCTGCGGGTTTGCTCCCGATGCCCCTGGTCTGCTGGAGACGGTCCCCAGCAGACCAGGGGCACCGGGAGCAGCTTTTCTCGCCCCGGAGCTCGAGGTGGCTGACCGCTGCCTGTGAGCTCCGGGGCGAGAAAGCCCCGTTCGTAAGTGCGGATCCGACATAAGTCGGATCCGCGTAAGTCGGGGACTGCCTGTACTGAATGGATTCCAGTCCAGTAACTAAGCTGCCCATTACATTTATAACATGTTTAATATTCAAGTAAAGTTTCTTCAATAAACAATATTTGAAAATAGAGATAACCGTCAGTAAATGCAAAGATATATTTAAATAAACAAATGGGATAACAGCTCAACTTTTAAATTATTTCACTTTCAGCTCATAACTTCTAAACCTTCAGGCATTCTAAATCATACCTATTGGGACAGCATGCTGTCAAGAACACTGTCACCCTTTAGAGATGTAATCATGACAGAGTCTCATTTGTGTGTTAGGCTTCAAGGGGATTCATTTATTTGATCTTCAACATTTGAATGAAGTGTTTTCTCAAGGATCAATCTGCAGCCCATGGCAATTCTCTCACTGCATAAATGACCCTGTGTATGTAATTCAAGCATGTTTGTGTTTTAGTAGCACAATCTTGTTAACTGTGGATGATAATACTTTGACAATAGTAAGGAGCGGACTTTAACATTGGTAACAGGCTAAGAATTGCTTCCCTTCAAAACTCTGCATAGACAAAAGTTATGATTTTCCTTGCTTTCATGTTGCAGTAGCAGTGTTAAATGTCACATATTTGATTGCTTGCCTTTGAAATCTTAAATATCTTGGACTTATTTCCGAGTTTTGAATATTGACTAAGTTATGTAAATCTCAAGGATTAACTGTAAGCTTGGTATCCTCCAAAGAGCCTGTCACTTTTACTTTTAAAGTCTTTCTGGCCAAATGCAAATGCTACAAATAAAACTCTCTCAACCCTTGCCATAAAATTCTGTGTAGAATGAGTCACTCAGCTATTGAACACTTGTCAAACCACATTATTGGTGCTCAGAAACTAAGGCACACAAAAAATACCAGACGGAAGAAATGATTTGAATGATTAGTTATGAATACATTATGTACAGAATGGGTATCACCAGTAATAAAATAAAACAATTAGGATTTTGTCTATTTGAAAAAATTAACTGGAACACAATTGGAGTAAATAATTAGTAGTTAGGTATCTACTAGTAGACAGGAACTTCTCAGAAGTATTATTCTCCTCACGTAGAAATGTTATCCCACTTTCCCTGAATTAAATGCCACCTCGAAGACCAGGGCCTAAATTAACTGACCTCTGAGCCTGGTGTCTTCCCAACACAAGAGAATTAAGTTTACACCAAGGGTGATATGTATTGTATGCCAGTTAATCATAAAATCAAAGACAAACATTTAGTAGCTTTCAGATCATCAGGCCACAAGCATGATTACACTAAAGTAAACATTTCCATACTCAGAAATCAAACTATTACCATTGTTTTCCAATTTGACTAGATCTGTCTGTATCAGACATCTATAAAAATAACGCTGTAGATACAAAGCAGGTGAAATTTGATGCACTGCATCTCCCCCTTTTATCAAATCAAATTTTTTGACTCTTCCATCTATTATACAAGATATGTGAAGAATGTGACTACATATAAAAGTTCGTATATATTCTTTATATTGAAATGTGTTATTTGTGAATTCTAAAAATGCATGAAACTATACATTACTTTAACTAAACAATTAGCCTAACATTTACTGCAAATATAATGTTGCCAACATGTATTTTTAAAATTACTGTAAATGTGGTTCTTCAAGATGTGTGTGCCCAGCGCATTCTGATAGAGGGGCAGTGCTTGGCCATAGACCCTACCCCCATGGCCATAGACCCTCCCCCATGGCTATACAAGGCAGAACTTCTCTGACCCTCTGTAAACCCCATATTCTTCCTAGTGATACTTTGATAAGATTATGGCATCATTATGATGCATTTTGAACAGGATGGAGCATATGAGATGTCACCAGAAAAGTTCTGATATGCTCAATGTGGTTTTCTTATTTTTATGCCTGTATCATTTTTGTATTTGACGTTATGAATAGTGCCAAAGTATCTGCATGAAACATACAGTCACATAGGGGTGACGCCCACTAGGCAAGATGCTTTCAGTTTAAATAGCTGGTTGTGAAGGGCCCATTCAGAGTAATGGGCCACTGAGGAAAAGAACAGACCTCAGGAGACGTGTATCCCCCGCCTGGTTAGCTGTCCTGCAGATGTTTCAGCCAGCCTGTAAGTAATGGCTGCTATGAATCTGCAAGGTCATGTAGCCAGTTCATGTCTCTGGACTCCTTTTAGGGTGCCACAAGTCAAGGTCTGAGAGAAGCTCTGAAAAAAAAAGAACTAGAGATGGAGGTGGGGATCACAAGCTGCAACGCAAGTGCGGCTTGTGGCTTACAAATCTACATGCCTGTTTGTATAATCAGTTAGGGTGAGAAACTTCCAATTCATATCCAGTCTTTCTAGTATCTTAGGCTTAGTTTGTGGTTTTCTTTATTTACTAGGTAATCTGCTACAATCACTTTGCTATCACTTACAATCACTTAATATCTATCTTGGGTTAATACAAGCATATTGTGCCTATTCCCGTCCAGACTAAAGGAGGGCTGGACTCATTAATGAGCTTACACCAGACAGATCCATGTGCAGTGCAAGATGGCATAATTTTGGGTTTAAATACCAGAGGGATGTGTGCCCAAGGAGACGGAAAACTGGCTGGTGTCTGCTGCTGGAACTCAGGTGACAGTCTGGGTGAGTGGTACCACTTGCTGTCATGCTAAATGCTAGGGCCTACATAAGGCTGGCTCTGCCCCCAAACAGAGAGTGTGTCAGAGAGGAGTTTCTGCAGTTCCCAACACTTCTAGAATGCACCCCGGGGTGACAACCTGTCCCCCCTCCCTAAGTTTCTTACACCAAGTGCCTAGAAAGGAGACTCTGAAGCAGGGAGGACAGAGGGTGATTTGTGAAATACACATTTGCACAACATCTCAAAGAATCACAATTGCAGTAAGTAATCCTTTCTTCTTTGAATAGGTATGGCTGTGTATTTGACTTTGGTGACTCACAAACAGTACTCCTCAGAAGGCAGGCCTCAGAGTCTACCAAACCAAGGACTGCCAGACCACTCTTCCAAAACCTGCATCCAACTTGGAAGAATTGGTTAAGGCATCATGAACATATATAACAGTGACCATATAACAGCCCTGAAATGTCCACTATGGAAAAGTAACTGAGGAACACCATGGCTGTTGCTCATGTCCTGGCAGAACGAGATAGCAACTGCTGAGAGGGAGTAAGCAGGCAAGCAAGCTGCCATGGGATGTGAGGGAAGATCCTCTGATAGATTGGTAACTGGTGACAAAATTTGCAGATGATATAAAATTACTCAAAATACTGAAATCCAAAGCTGACTGCAAAGGGTTGCAAAGGGATCTCACAACAGTGGGTGACAGGGCAAGACAATGGAAAATGAAATTCAATGTTGATAAATGCAAAACAATGCATGTGGAAAATATAATCCCAACCATACAGATAAAATGATGTGATCTAAATAAACTGTTGCCACTGAAGAGAGAGATATTGGAGTCTTCGTGGATAGTTCTTTGAAAACATTCACTTGATGTGCAGGGGCAGTCAAAGAAGTGAACAAAATTCTGGGCATCATTAAAAAAGGGGTAGATAATAAGAAAGAAAAGATCATATTGCCTCTATATGAATCCATGGTATGCTTACATGTTGAACACTACGTGCAAGATGTGGTTGTTCCATCTTAAAAAAAAAGACATATTGGAATTGGAAAGGATTTTTAAAAAAAGGCAACAATAATGATTATGGGTATGAAACAGCTTCAGTATGAGGAGAGAGTAATAAGACTAGAACTTTTTAGCTTTGAAAAATGACTTAACGGGGATATGATTGCAGTCTATAAAATCATAATTGGTTTAGAAAAAGGAAATAAGATGTTATTTACTCCTTCTCATAACACTAGAACTAGGGGTCACCAAATGAAAGTAATAGGCAGCAGCTTTAAAACAAGCAAAATGAAGTATTTCTTCATAAAACACAGTTAAGACTACAACAGGGTTCAAAAAAGAGCTAGATGAATTCATGAAGGATAAGTCCATCAATGGCTATTAGCCAAGATGAGCAGGGATGGTGCCCCTAGCTGTTGTTTATAAGAACCTGGGAATAGGTTGGATGGCTAGCTGATTACCTGTTCTATTCATTCCCTCTGGGGCACCTGATATTGGCCTTGGTTGGAAAACAGGATACTGGATTAGATGGACTTTTGGTCTGACACAGTATGGCCATTCTTATGCAGTTGAAACTATTTCACATGCAGTGTTGATGCATGGTGTTAGCCATTTAGAGACTGTCTCTGAAGAGACACCTTGACCTTCCATTCAATCAGCATATGACACAAACAAATGAGGTGAAGCATGAGATGGTTTAATCCTCTCCAGATAAAAAGGCTTCATATCACCTGACATCTAACATCATTCTCCAGAACTGAATGGATTTAAGCATGAACAGAGGTACATTTACCACTTGTTCAAATGAAACTGAGTAACCACTCTAGACAAAAATTTTGGATGTAGTTGTAAAGTCATTTTGTCTTTGGAGGATTGTATTTAAGGAGTTACAAGCTCTTCCTGAATATGGTATCACTACCTGGAACACAATTTTGTGACATAAAGTGGAAAGGGACAGACAAGGTGCTAGGGTTCAGGTAGAGGTCTCATTAAAGCTGTTTAGTACAGAGCAAAGTTCCCACAGAAGAACCAATTCTCAGACCAGAGGATGTAGAAGAAGGAATCTTTTAAAGAATCTTGCTACTATAGCACTGGAGAAGACAGATCTTCCATAAATGGTGTGATGAAATGCCGATATTACTGCCAGATGCAGTTTAAAAAAACTAAACACAAACTCCAATGACTGAAGCAGCAGATATTCCAAAATACCCTGGATGGAGGCCAGTGTTGGCTGAAAATCACTTCCATTTTGCTGAACAGGCCATCCTGGTATAGGGTTTCCTACTGTGAAAGGAGATCTGTGGGACAGTGGCCAAACGCTGCTATTCCTCTCAATGCAGCAACTGAGTGCTGCAGACAAGATTCAGCCTTGTTTTTGGGTAAGTCAGGATGGAAAGGAAGCGGTATGCGAGGTTGAAGAGAGATGGCAAAAAGGGGGGGAAACCAACACTGTATTGGCCAAGCCAGGGAAATGAAAATGACCTTGGCTCTCTCAGCCGAGAGCTTAAGAAAGAAATGAGGAATAATTGGAGATGGTGGAAGGCACACAGGAGAGCCCACTACCAGCACAGCATCTACACAAAGAAGAATCTTTATCATCCTTTCATTTAACATACTGATGTCAGCAGTGATCTAGTCTAGTGCACTGGCCTGTGGACACTTGGCGGTCTGCAGACTATGTCGAAGATTTCTAAAAGGTTCCACATCTCCATTCTAAATTTTGTAGGGGTCTGCAGATGAAAAGAACTTGAAAACCATTGGTCTACTGCAATTCAAAATCCAGAATGTGCAGTTGATTAAATCATCTTTTTATGAGCAGCTCCAAGAGCAAGCAGCAACAATGAAATTACATGGCTAAAGAATATTTTCTCTTGAGAGTTTAGAGCACTTTTTAACGTTGAAAACGTTGTTTGGATCAGGCAGCAGTCATGCTTATTTTTTGCTAAGCACTGGTGGCAACTCAAAGGGATTGTTAAATGCCTGTCCCCAACTCAAGTACTGATGCAGTGAGAAAACATAAGTTTCACATAATTATGATAATAATTAATAACTCCACTATCTTTTTTTAAAAAAAAATCATATTCCTGCAGCGATCCTTGTGCCACTGTGCAGCAGGCTTAAATTTTAGGGGTTTTCTAAACCGGACAATGAATGCGATTTTAAACCATTACTCTGTTCATATAACCATGAAATAAAAGCTTCCTCAAGAATATTACTGTACATATAAAAGCAATTATTACCGCTAAGCTGAGGTCATTCTTTGTTGGGGAGATTTTGTTATTTTGACATTTGGTTTCACTACAATTTGGAAGCCCTGACATTCCCAATCACACGGTTCCAAGGACCTAGAAAGCCTTGGGCTGTGTCTAGACTGCATCCCTTTTTCGTAAAAGGGATGCAAATTAGACATATCGCAATTGCAAATGAAGTGGGGATTTAAATCCCCCCGCTTCATTAGCATAAAAATGGCTGCCGCTTTTTTCCTGCTCAGAGCTTTGGCGGAAAAAAGCGCCAGTCTAGACGTGGATCTTTCGGAAAATAAAGCCTTTTCCGAAAGATCCCTTATTAAAATGAGGGATAAGGGATCTTTTGGAAAAGGCTTTATTTTCCGAAAGATCCGCATCTAGACTGGTGCTTTTTTCCAGCAAAGCTCTGAGCCGGAAAAAAGCAGCAGACATTTTTATTCTAATGAAGCGGGGAGGATTTAAATCCCCGCTTCATTTGCAATTACGATATGTCTAATTTGCATCCCTTTTAAAAAAAGGGATGCAGTCTAGACATAGCCTTGGTGTCCAGGAGTCCAGGCCAGTTAGGCAGGCAGATGGCCAAAATTCCAGGCAAACAAGCTGGCAGGAAACCAGGCTGCGTTCTGTTGCAATTTTGTTAAAGCTGAACAGCCTCCATACAATATTTCAATTTGGACAAACAGGAAAATTTTGACAAAAACTGTTTTTCCGCAGAATTTTTTCGCCCGTCTCCAATAATTATCCATACTGGTAAATGGGGACTAATCCCAATATCCTGGCCAAACTCTTACATTTCTGTGGAATCCTTCAAGGCCAAAAACATTCAAGACCTCAATTTGTAATCTCATCTAAAAGGGCAGCACATGCAGTAACATAGTACTCCCTAGCACCTCGGCTGGAGCACTGGTTGAAGGAAAGAGAGAAAGATACCTGCTATACTGAATCATCCCCACCCGTCAGACTGTTAGGACTAAAGCTTCATCTACGCCAAGAGCTGGAAGTGTGATTCTCCTGCTCAGGAACACATATTCACGTTATCTCTCATACAGCTAGCACAAGTATAAATAGCTGGGGAGTAGGAGTACCAGCTGACCCATACCCACCTGTTTCAATGAAGTTTGTACACAGTGTGTCTCAGCTGTGTCACCATTGACACCACCCATCTACTGCAGCTACACTGTTATTTATACTTGTGCTAGTTTGGTGAGAACTAGTGTGAGTACAATCACACATATTGGGAAATCACATCCCAATCTCATAGATATAGCCATAGATAAACAGTACAGGATAAACTGAGGCCAACTTTTTCATACTCCACTGCAGATCCAGCATTAAAAACTGCAATAGCTGTTGGCATCAGGTATTATACACACTGCATCCTGCAGACACTTTTATTGTCCTATCTTTCAATTACTTTAAAAATAAATAAACACTAAATGGGTCATGTAGACGTACGAAGAAAAACATACACATAGGGAAAATATTTTTATGTACAATATAAATGCTGAGGAGGAAAAGATCATCACAAAGGTGTTTAATGTATACACTGAACATTATGTTGAGTGAAATAAAATTACTAGTATACCTGGGAATAGCCGATAACATCTCCATTTTCATCCAGTACATTAAAATTAATTATTGGACCCTGGACATCAGGACTGCTGAAGTCTGAATCACTGTAGATATGCACAATAGGTGCTCCATTAGCATATTTTAAGGTAGACAGCACGGTATAGGTGTAGCGAGATAAAGCAAAGGTATGATGTTTTATGTTCTCCATGCCACCTAAGAGGAAAACAACATATCTGTCAAACACCTTACACTCTTGAAACTTTTTGTTTAAAAAACAGCACAGTTGGAAGCCAACCTGCACAAAGCCTGGAAACAATAATTAGCTCCTTTAAATCAGCATATTTCTCAACAATTTATTTTCTTACAATGAGCTTTAATGGTGCTAAAATGCCACAAGAGCCACCTACCTTAGAATTAATCCATCTAACTTTTCAGCTGGAAAAATCCCAAGTTTAAATTTGAATAGGCTCACACCATGAGTAACTGTGTTGGTCCCAGTCTGTACACATCACAGAATCATTCTGGCCTATTTTTGTTAGAATGGAAGTTTTGCTCAGGAGAGCCCAAGGACTGGAAAAGTAGTGTGGCAGCCAAAGAAATGGTACATCAGTACTAACATAGGATAGAAGATTAGTTGAAGTGCATGGTCCTATATGAGGCTACAAAACAAAGGTTTTCATTTGTGATCCCAACTCCCGTGGCAGTTATTTCATATATTCAGAAGAGTTACTCTTCTTTGTCTACACTTAGAAAGGATGACCCATATTCTGCATTACCTCACACTCATGAAAAACAGTGCTACAATGCATTTATATAGGGAGTAAGTCGGCACAGAATTTGGCCTGGACAGTAAAAAGGAGTATGCTTTCTTTCCCTTCTTCTTTGCCACACTTAATGAAAGTGAGGGCGCCTCAGACCTGCAACTGAGTCCAGAATATATGGAAGTTACAATATTCCACTATAATCTCCTCTTGGCAGCCATCATATCATCTGTTTGTTGTCATGTGTATTTTTATCACATAAAAGAGCTGTCGACATCTCTGTTTTGAGTCTAATCAAAACAACAATAATATGGTTTTACTGGCTGAAACACAGAAAAATTGTATTATTTGTGTCATATCTATTTCCAGTTTCAAAGTGCCATGCTGTCTTTTTAGCTGCGTTAGTTGGGAAAATGAAGTGAGTGTAGTCATAGAAACAGAGGACATATGGTGAAGAACCTCTAGGTATTACACAGTGAAAAGATGCAAGATACAGAATGAACACCAGAAGGCCCTTCAAGGAGTGTTGCAAGCAGCTATTTGGCATGATTTGCTGATGTTTGCCATGACAACCTTGGCAAGCTCCTCTCTAACATTTTAATTCCCAATGGACTTTCATAGTGTCACAGGCTTTTAGAAGAAAAGGACAGCCTAGCCTAAGATGCCCTGCACATTTTTAGCTAGAAGGTGGTAGTGCTGAGGAAGGTTATTTCTGTGATAGTGCCAGTGCTACTTAGCTGCCTTCTTAGATCTGACAACACTGTCCGTTTCTGAGATGTCTTTTATCACCTGATGCAAAGCTTCCAAATTGACAGGAACCATGACAGGCAAGGGAAGTGACTTCCTTAGTGCAGCCACTTCTGCTGCTCTACATCTGGACTGTAGAGACCTCCCATCATCTCTTCCCCTGACTCCTCTGACCCTTTCCAGAGGTTCCCATTGCCTGCTGCTGCTGCCTGGTGAGTTTGCCTCCTCTCTTCCACTCCAACCACCCCCCCTCCACAAGTCTCCAGCGCTGGCCATGTCCATCCTCCTGGCTGGATGGACATAGAGTGTGAGGATGTGAGCGGCAAACCACCAACAGGCAGGGGAGTGAGACAGATGCTGAGGAGATCCCTGAATAATTTTACTCAAGTGAAGAAGCATTCCAAAGTTCTAATAGCCAATCACTGAACTGTTAAAGGGGCCATTAAAGTGGTAATGAAGCCATTTAACTGGCATTTGCCAATGCGAGGGAACCCTTTGGCCACATTCAGCTGGCTTTATATTTTAGGGAAATGTGCTATTTGGGTTAAATAAAACGGTTTCCAAATGACCCATCAGTAATTCCCATGCTATGCAAGTTACTCTCTGTACCCAGCAGAAATATTTGTGTCTACTCTCGCTGACATACACAGTGAGTTTCTTTGGCTGTGTCTTCACTAAGTGGAAGAGCAACACTGCCATGATCTATCTTCCAGAGTTCTATTTAGCAGGTCTAATTAAGACCTGCTAAATTGAACTCAGAAGGTGCCCCCGTTGGTGGCAGGTACTCTGGCTTCTATGAGGAGTAAGGGAAGCCAACAGGAGTATTCGCTCCTGTCAGCCTCTCACTGTAATGTAGCTGGAATTATGTATCTTGATTCAACCTTCCCCTTTAGTGTAGATCTGGCCTTTCATGATCTAGTGCAGGAGTGGGGAACCTCAGGCCTGAGGGCCAAATCCAGCTCCTGAGGCTCAGGGACACCCCCTGCATTGGGGAACCTGCACCAGCACTCCAGTCCCCCTGCCACCCACTCATAGAGCTGGAGCACACAAAATCTACTATCCTGATTACCCCTAGGCTCTGGTGTTTGAGGGGAATATGAGCAGTGTCTTTTTCCTTCTCAGTCAGGGACTTCTCACTTTGCCTCTCACTTTTGTGTGTCCCCTGACAGATTTTTCTGTGGCTCAGTGGCCCCCGACCCAAAAAAGGTTCCACACCCCTAATCTACTGGTTTTATTCACACCCGGTTTACCTCAACAAGTCTGGCAAGGAATTCTGTATAACATAGGGTTATTAAACTACTGCTTTAATGTGGGCTGTCAGAGACCCTTTTGTAAAAGTTTGGTGAAGATAGTCTAAAACCACATCAATCTCTATCCAGTATACACCAAACTCCATGCCATGGAGAGCAGAATCCATCTGGCAATTGATCTATAGCTATTCAGTCCCCATAGGAGAATGTTATTAGTGCTTTAAGGTGAAAAGGGAGAGGCTCTTATGGAGGAGTGGCAGAGGAAGAGTGAGGAGGCAAGATGTGAGCCAGTGACACAGCAGACAGGGGAGGTCTCTTGTGATGGGTGAGGGAGTCTGGTGGGGGCAGAGATTGAGGAGGTGAGCAGCAGATGGACAGAGAGGCTGGTTGAGGGGGAAGACCTCCCAGAGTGTGTATGAAGAGACAAGTGGTGAGTCAGTGGTGGTGGGAGGCAGGGCCTGAGTGGGGCTGCAGGCAGAAAAGGCATGAGAAGGAACTAGCCTCCCTCAGGTGAAGTTTCACCCACAGCCCATGCATATGGAATATTAAGATACTTTCTTTGTGACTTGTCAAGGAAATCACACTATTTTTGGGTATGTCTACACTACCCTCCTAGTTCGAACTAGGAGGGTAATGTAGGCATACCGCACTTGCAAATGGAGCCCGGGATTTGAATTTCCCGGGCTTCATTTGCATAAACTGGGCGCCGCCATTTTTAAATCCCTGCTCGTTCGAACCCCGTGCCGCGCAGCTACATGCGGCATGAACTAGGTAGTTCGGACTAGGCTTCCTAGTCTGAACTACCATTACTCCTCATTCCATGAGAAGTAACGGTAGTTCGGACTAGGAAGCCTAGTCCGAACTACCTAGTTCGTGCCGCGTGTAGCCACGTGGCACGGGGTTCAAACGAGCAGGGATTTAAAAATGGCGGCACCCAGTTTATGCAAATGAAGCCTGGGAAATTCAAATCCCGGGCTTCATTTGCAAGTGCGGTATGCCTACATTACCCCGCTAGTTCGAACTAGCGGGGTAGTGTAGACATACCCTTTCAGACCAAGCATCCTGCCATCATTTCTGTATTGGCTTTAGTCAGTCTTCATTTAAAGTTTCTTAATCACATTTCTTTGTGCATTAGTGAAAAATGAATGCATCTCTTAAATATTTATCCTCACACACATGCAACAGCCTGTGGTTGTCCTCTTCCCTTCCCCCAGCCCTGTTGATGACTTTACATGGCAAGTAACGTAGCCAAGTTCCTGTATTTTCACGTAGTAGAATGGATCACTATTAGGGCTGATGGATTGTCAAAGAAAATTCTGCAAGACAATTGCCAATGAGTCACAATGAATGCTGAAGCGGTGAGGAGTCCTGTGGCACCTTATAGACTAACCGAAGTGTTGGAGCATAAGCTTTCGTGGGCAAAGACCCACTTTGTCAGATGCATGAATGAATGACAATCATTCTTGAATTAATGTTGACAATCTCCTCCCCACCCCTCACCCCGGCCTCACAGAGTCACATGATTCATTTATGATTTTTTTACAGGAAGAGCTGTGCTGCCCCCTACATGAATCTTGCCATCCCCCAATGTTCTTTTTACCTGTGTCCCAGGTAAAAGAAGAAGGAAGAAGATTTGCAACAGATTCCCAGCCTGTCCCGGAAGGCTCCATGCCTGAACCAATGGATAGGTAGCTCATGATCATACATTGAGGTAGAAGAGAATAAAATCAAGGGGTAACCTTGTTTGAGGTAAATGAGGTATGGATACTGTAAGTTATGACTGATTCCTTGTTATTTAGTAACAGAGATGTAGCCATGTTAGTCTGAGCTTGCTGAAACAAAAAAGATTGGCTGTGGTATCCTCTGGGATAGTGTTTCTAATCGCTTCTAATCCATTTTCATGTGGAATATTGGTGTAGAGAGCTTCTACATCCATGATGGCAAGGATGGTGTTATCAGGGAGGTTATCTATGTTTTGTAGTTTTCTCAAGAAGTCAGTAGTATCTTGGAGATAGCTGGGAGTGTTGCTTGCATAGGGTTTGAGAAGAGAGTCTACATAGCTGGATAATCCAGTAGTGAGCGTGCTAATACCTGAAATGATGGGACGTCCGGGGAGTCCAGGTTTATGGATTTGGGGAATCACATAGAACAAATACCACAGCCAATCTGGTAGCAGACCTATGTAACTTTGTTCTCACCCACAATTATTTCCAATTTGGGGACAACTTAATCCTCCGGATCAGCAGCACAGCCATGGGTACCCACATGGCCCCACAGAATGCTAACATCTTTATGGCTGATTTAGAACAAAGTTTCCTCAGATACCGTCCCCTTTTAACCCTCCTTTACGTACACTACATCGATGACATCTTTATGATTTGGACCCATGGCTAAGAAACACTGGACCCATTCCACAGAGACTTTAACAATTTACACCCCACCATCAATCTCAGCCTGGACCATTCTACACGAGAGATCCATTTCCTGGACACCACCGTACAAATTACTAATGGTAAATTAAATACCACTCTCTACAGAAAACCCACTGACTCCTACAGTTACCTACATGCCTCCAGCTCCCATCCAGGACACGCCATACGATCCATCATCTTTAGCCAAGCACTTAGGTACAACCGCATCTGCTCTAATCCCACTGACAGAGACCAGAAACTTCAGGATCTCTACCAAGCATTTGTAAATCTCAATTACCCACCAGGGGAAATAAAAAAACAAATTGAAAGAGCCAGACGAATACCCAGAAACCATCTACTTCAAGACAGGCCCAAGAAAACCAACAATAGAACACCACTTGTCATCACCTATAGCCCCCAATGTAAACCCCTCCAACGCATTATCAGTAACCTACAACCTATACTGGAACAAGGATACTACACTCAGAGAGGCTCTGGGGGACAGACCCATAGTCTCCTATAGACAACCACCTAACATCAGGATGATTCTTACCAACAACCACAGGACATACCACACCAATACCAACCTTGGAACTTTCCCTTGCAACAAACCCCGTTGCCAACTTTGTCCACAAATTTACTCTGGTGACACCATCACTGGACCTAACCATGTCAGTTACAAGATCAAGAACACATATTCCTGTTCATCCAGAAATATAATTTATGCCATCATGTGCCAACAGTGTTCTTCTGCTATGTATATTGGACAAACTTCTCAGACACTTCGCCAAAGAATTAATGCCCACAAATCAGACATCTTCACAAGGATAAACCATTTTTTTTTCATTTCAACCAACCTGGGCATAGTCTTAACGACCTTATTACATGTATCTTACTTCAAAGAGTAATAGAGATGTAGCTGTGTTAGTCTAGTCTTGCTGAAACAAATGACAGGACTATGCAGTACTTTAAAGACTAACAAGATGGTTTATTAGGTGATGAGCTTTCGTGGACCAGACCCGCTTCCTCAGATCAAATTGTGGAAGAAAATTGGCATGACCATATATACCAAAGGGATACAATCAAAAATCAAGATGGTTTATTAGGTGTCATTCTTATGTGTGTTCACTTTTTTGATTACAGGCAGTCCCCAGGTTACGTACAAGATAGGCACTGTAGGTTTGTTCTTAAGTTGAATCTGTATGTAAGTCGGAACTGGCGTCAGCCGCTGCTGAAACTGATCAGTTTCAACCGCGGCTGAATCTGGACGCCAGTTCTGACTTACATACAGATTCAACTTAAGAAACCCAGGCGTCCCCAAGTCAGCTGCTGCTGAAACTGATCAGCGGCTGATTCCAGGAAGCCTGGAGCAGAGCAACTCTGCCTCGCGCTTCCTGTAGTCAGCCGCTGGTCAGTTTCAGCAGCGGCTGACTTGGGGACGCCTGGGGCAGAGCAGCTGGGGTGCTGCTGGGTTGCTCCAGTAGCGCGGCTCCTCGGCGCTACTGGAGCAACCCAGCAGCACCACAGCTGCTCTGCCTCAGGCGTCCTGATTCAGCCACTGCTGAAACTGACCAGCAGCGGCTGAATCAGGACTCCTGGGGCAGAGCAGCTGGGGTGCTGCCGGGTTGGTCCGGAGCGGCGCTGCGGGACCAACCCGGCAGCCCCCAGCTGCTCTACCCCAGGGGTAGGCAAGAAAAGCCTGGTCTGCTGGGGGGGGCGGCACTAGCTGCACCCCGCCCCCCCAGCAGACCAGGGAGACGGGGGTGGGGACGCCCAAGTCCTCCACGGTTTTGCTCCGTCTCCCTGGTCTGCTGACTTGGGAGACACAAAGCAAAGCCGCAGAGCACGCGGGCAGCGGGACAGTCCAGGCGTGCCGCGCTGTCCCACTGCTGGCGTGCTCCGAGGCTTTGCTCCCCATCTCCCTGGTCTGCTGGTCAGACCAGGGAGACGGGGAGTAAAGCCTTGGAGCATGCCCGCAGCGGGACAGCCCGGGCGCACCTGAGCTGTCCCCCTGCAGCCGTGCTCCGCGGCTTTGCTCCCCGTCTCCCTGGTCTGCAGACCAGGGAGACGCGGAGCAGCTTTTCTCGCCCCGGAGTACACGGGCAGCGGGATCGCGAGGTCCCGCAGTCCGTGTCGTCCAGGGCGAGAAAAGTCGCATTCGTAACTGCGGATCCGACATAAGTCGGATCCGCGTAAGTCGGGGACTGCCTGTATATCGCTTTGGTATATATGGTCATGCCAATTTTCTTCCACAATTTGATCTGAGGAAGTGGGTTTGGCCCACGAAAGCTCATCACCTAATAAATCATCTTGTTAGTCTTTAAAGTGCTGCATAGTCCTGTCTTTTGTTACTTGAAAGAGACTTTAACACCCGACTACAAAGGGAAACCTCAGAACTGCCATTCATGCTTAAATTTGACACTCTACGAATGGGCCTTAACAAAGATGATAATTACCTTACCCATTACAAAGATAGCTTTCCCAATTATCACCCCTAGTATCATTATCTCATAGATACTAGCCCACTCCCTCATGCCCCTTCTGTTCAAAATTTGATTGGTCAGTTTTATAGTGTGTTCACTTTTTTTCATTGTATTCTTTTGGTATATATGGTCATGCCAATTCTCTTCCAGAATTTGATCTGAGGAAGTGGGTCTGGCCCACGAAAGCTCATCACCTAATAAACCATCTTGTTAGTCTTTAAAGTGCTGCATAGTCCTACTAGTTATTTGATAATTTTATTTCTGCATGTTGTCCCTGCATATAGATTTCCATGGCTGTTCTTATGCCACATTCCTTGACACTGAACACCTGGATTTTTTTATTAGGTGCCTATTTGGTATCAGGAGAAGTTGCAGATTTTAAATCTTTTGAAGGAGATATATTTGTGGAATGGCCTCTGAGCTTCAGCCCATTGCAAGGTGAGTCTATATAGGGCTCACTGTATCTCTGTAATGTTTAGAGAATTTTAGCTGTTTCATTAAAAGACTCTGCAATTATTTAATAATCTAAATGATTTTTAAATGGCAAGCTTCATACATGTTATAATTTCAGTGATGGACACCTATCTAATTAGGCAGCCAAGGTCACAGTTACTGATGGAGTCTGATTATTACTCTTGACCATACGAAGGTGTGCAGACACATATCTATTGTAAAGGTTATGCATGGCTGTGTAATTTACATTCATTACTGTAGACCTTCGCCTAAAGCATGAATGCATAATGTAGACTTCCTTGTCTGGTGTAAGCTTGTATATTTCCACTTACAGTTTTCTTAATACTTTATCCCTGGTGTGTGTGTGCGCGCGCGCACTCACATCATTTCAGGCTTCAGCATTTCATATCATCTGTTTCTAGTTACATACCATTTTTCACACTCTCTGTTGGGAGAGTGCATGGTGTAGCAAGTTTTTGCAATGGTTTTTGAACATCAGAGATTGCTGAAAGCAGCTCATTACTTTCTCACACTGACCCCCTTTCAGCTAGATGCCATTTACCCTGTGGTGGTGGTGTTAGGTACCATGCTGTCCTAGCTGGCTGTACCATTTCTTTGCTTGCACCTTGAGGCATCATGACAGTGTGAGCACAGGCATTCACATTGCTACTTTAACCGTGAGCTTTTCATACTGATTATGGAAACTGGTGGGTCGTAGGTGTTTCTTTTCTCCATAGCTGCTGCACATTTCTCTGTGTTGCTGCCATCACTCATATTAGCTCACCCACCTTGGGGCATGTGGTGGGTGCAAGTTCATATTCTTCCTTTTTTAAACGGACTATGTTTCTTCGGTCTGCAGTTGTTCTCTTAGGTTGCATCTACACAGCATCCTTACCTTGAAATAAGCAATGCAATTTGTGCTACACAAATTGCATCGCTTATTTCAATGTTATTTCGAAATAAGGCGCTATTCCAAAATTTCCCTTATCCCTCATGCAATGAGGTTTACAAAGATGTCGGCGTAGCAAGCCCATTATATTTCGATATAACGAGCTTGCTCTTAAGACCCGGAATAGCTATTTCGGGATTCCAGAGGGATCCTGAAATAGCTCCGCAGCGTAGATGTAGCCTTACTGAAGTCACTGAGAATCTTTTGACTGACTCTGATGTGCTTTGCCACAGGTTCTGTCATCTGTAATTTTCTAGCCCCTCTACATTTACATAAAAAAGTTTCCTTTCTACTGTCTATGATTATACTCAAATGGAAAACAAATGCTTCTTTTAAATTTCCTTGGCTGCCAAGTAGCTTTCTAGGTTCCATCAAATCTATTTGATGCTGCCAGGAAATAAATCCAATAAACATTACATTTTATTCAGTGTTGTACACATACACAATGTGGGCTTTTTGCTCTACTCTGCTTCCTTTTCAGCGCTCCAAATAGATTCACCTAAAATGAATCCCCAGTCCCTAGAGTGTGATGATAAACAAATAACACAGAGTTATTACTAATGTCTTATGCAAGTAGGATACACAAGTCGAAATAGACTTCCCGCCTGCTCCCTCAAAGTGCTGATGCCATCGACTGAATTTAGCATCCTGAAAGATTAGGCCCTTTGACAGGGTATTATGCTTGCTCACACCTCTTCAAACTGTACAGGAACAACACTGTCAGGCAGGGAAGCAACAGGGGCAGTTTCCCTGGGGCCTGGTGATTCAAAGCAGCCTGGAACTCCCAGGTGCCACTCCTAATGCAGCAGTGGTGGTGGCTGGAAAACTGCCACCAGAGTGCCATGTAGCACACTCTGTGTGGCGGCACACTCCAAGCAATGCAGAGGGCTGGCTGCCCAAGGTCCCGCCCCTTCTCTCCATGGTGTTGCCCCTTCTCAGAGCACGGAGCGCCCCCCCATCTTGCCCAGAGGCCAGTGGAGGCTATCAGCAGGGATAGAAGCAGTAGAGTATTGATCTTACTCCTTCTGTAGGACCAGGAAACAGACCTTATGTTTCCTGTAGAGTTTCATCTGAACAGAGAATGCACAGAAGGTACAGGCCAGATTTTAAACCTCTTAGCCACACTAATGAGCAGTTGCTCACTAGAGCAGTCCCATTAATTTTAATTATAAACTATATGAATGGAGATTATTTTTAAAGAATAAAATGCCAGTCACAGAAAAGATTGTAACTCCCTTATCACACCAGTCATCTCATCAATGGGACTACCCAGGGAAATAACTAGCGTCACATGTGTCTCACTATTGGGGCTTTTATTGCTAGAAATAAATTTGGAGCAAAGCACAGATTATGATACCCTCCTCTTATGTGATTGAGATAGCTGGATATAGTCTTGCAGCATACTCAGAACTTCAAAATGCGCCGACTGTATCCAGTGTGGAGGCCCAGTAAACTTGCAGCATTAATTCCATAAATAGTCCTGTGTGCAATATAGGGATCTCTACCCTCCCAGCACTAATCCTGTAAATAATAGTTTACATCTTTTATTCTCATCTCTTTTTCCCACCTCTACCACAGTTTCAGACTGTGGAAGGAAATTGCTTAATCCTCCATTCAAGATGTTATACTGAGACCAAACATGAAACACACACTCAGTGTTTATCTTAATGAGCAGAAGAGTTTTTGCAGCCCCATCTCTCACTTCTTTAGAGCAGCTAATTTGCACTCCTGTCTTTATATGGTAAAGCAGGTTCAGAGTCTTTACTCTGAGTAAACTAAGCAGAACATTCTGAGAAAAGCAGCTACTAGTTGTCAAACATCACAACCTCAAAAATAGTCTTGTTCACAACTTCTTGGGAACTGTGTGGAGCGGAGATGCTGAACATGTTTTTTGGCTTGATTTTTAACATGCCTATTTTAATTATTAGTGAAACGCCATTTGGTTTAGGTACTTGTTTGATTGAATACCCTACAGCAGCACAAATCAGTGACAAATGTAAGTCATTTCAATGACTACCTGCAGTGAGACCCCCCTCTCATTCCCTTTCATGAACACACACTTTGGTCATGTTACTACAAAGATTATACAAAGCATTACATTCAGGCTATGTCTACACTGGTGGCTTCTTGCGCAGGAACAGAGGTTCTTGCACAAAAACTTGCCGGGTGTCTACAATGCATGCACGTTCTTGCGCAAATAAATGTATAGTCTAGCGTCGGAAAACAGGGCTTCTTCCAGAAGAGTTATTCCTCTCCCCACGAGGAATAAGCCCTCTTGCGCAAGAGGCCAGTGTAGACAGGCAACATGAATTTCTTGCTCGAGAAACACCTATGGCTAAAATGGCCATCAGAGCTTTCTTGTGCAAGAGAGCGTCCACACTGCCATAGACACTCTTGCGCAAAAGCACATGCCAGTGTAGATGGGCTCTTGTGGAAGACTTTTTGCACAAGAACTCTTCCTCAAAACAGTTCTTGCGCAAGAAGCTGCCAGTGTAGACGTAGCCTCAGAAAGATCCTGGCCCACCAAAGAAATGGTAGGATAAAGAAGAACATAAATTGAGAGGATTCTGTAAAACCCAAGATGTTGGGTACAATATATATATATATATATTATAAACAGACTAGCTCTTCAAAGTAGTCAGTGATGTAAGTCCTCAGAGTTTTTTTTAACAGAACAATAAATTCATACTCAAATCCACTCATACGAGCAAATCCTCTTCAGCAGGGGTGCGCAATAATTTTTGAAGGGGGGGACACTTCCAAATTTTTACAGGGGGTGGGGCCTCGGGCAGAAGGGGCAGGGCCTCAGGCAGATGCGGCGGGGCCTTTAAATAGAAACAAGTGAAAAGACTCACTCCTCCCCTGTGGCTCCTAGGCAACACGGTGGGGCCAGGAGCTGCGAGCCCTTTCAATTGCTTCTGTTTAAAGGGCTTGCACCTGCTGGGAGGCTGCTAACATGTTGCCTGGCAGCCTACCAACAGGCACAAGCCCTTTAAATAAAAACAAGTGAAAGGGCTCCCGCCTCTCCAACAGCTCACAGGAAACGTGCTAGCAGTGGGGCCAGGAGCCGTGAGTCCTTTCAATCGCTTCTATTTAAAGGGCTTGTGAGGAAGGCACGAGCCTTTTAAATAGAAGCAGTTGAAAGGGCTCCCACATCTCTGGCTTCCAGGCAATGCACAGTCAGATAAAAGAGCTAGGCAGGCTGGATCCAGCCTGTTGAAAGGCTCTTGCCCAGGCCTGCTCTTCAGGTAGCTATGAGCTCCAGGGGTGTTAGGTCCCTGGGCTCTGGCTCCCAGGGCCTCTCTCAGTCCAGCAGACACCATATCCTCTCTTGCTACTGTCCTCTCAAGCATTAAGTGGTAAAGAAGACTGTTTTATAAAGGCACCGGAATCATTTTCTTTCCCAGAATTCCTTGCAAAGTGGAGTGTGACAGTGAACCCTTTCTACTGTCTCATGTGGCTTTCTCTTTCTCTGACTAGTGGAGTAAGCCTATTTTGTAGTGCCCTGAAATCATCATGTAAGAAGAGCTTTTCCAGAGCTTGCTTCTTGGTCTTTCCAGTTACTGAAACCCTGTATGTTAGTACTGATAAAATAGGAACACTATGATGTTTTCCTTTCTCAAAGCTTCAGTCTCACATAGACAGGTGTACTAAATCTAGCTTACTGTTACGCACTGACTTCTCTTTCCCAAAACTCTTATTTTATTCCCCAGCAACAGCATCTCATTTGTGCATTTTATTAGGGCAAGAGAGGCAAGATGTACTTCATTATGGATAAAGGCCAGAGCAACTTTTTACACTAGTTATTCCGCTACCTAGATTGGGGGGAAGAGAATCTTTGACACCAGCAGGATGTGAGATAAATGCAATTCCTCTCTCTAAGAACTTTTCTTTGGGGCCTCAATCTGAAGTCTTATTTTGTCCATTTGAAGGCCTCTCAACTTCTTTCCTGGCTTAGTAGTTTGTAGTGAATGGGCCTGGAGATGAATGTAATATACAACTAGCAGCTTAGCAACAATCATCTTTAAATTGAAGTGCAGGTATCCCATGATGGGATCTCTCTCATCAGCAGGGAGAGCAGCTTACAAAAACACACACAAACATCCCAGCAATGTTTTCCTTACTTTTTAAAGAATATGACAGATCCAAATCAATCATTGCCAGGATATAAACGAGGCCCCAGTCAAAGCTCACCTCCCTTCCAGGGCATAAGCAGAGCAGACATTTCCCTCTTCTTCTTAGCAGCTAGGCCCTACAGTTTAATAAGCCAATGAATTCTTGCAGGTCCAGTTCTACCTTGTTGCAGACACTATGGGTATGTCTACACTATCCCCCTAGTTCGAACTAGGGGGGGTAATGTAGTCATACGGAGTTGCAAATGAAGGCCGGGATTTGAATTTCCCGGGCTTCATTTGCATAAAGCCGGCCGGCGCCATTTTTAAATGCCGGCTAGTTCGGACTGCGTGCCGCGTGGCTACACGCGGCACGAACTAGCTAGTTCGGATTAGACTTCCTAATCCAAACTAGCTGTACGCTTCGGCCTTCATTTGCAACTCCGTATGACTACATTACCCCCCCTACTTCGAACTGGGGGGTAGTGTAGACATACCCTATCTTAGCAATCTCAAAGTGGTTGTGTTGGGGCCTTTTCAGAGCTGGATGGGTAGCCTAACCCGTCATAGCAATATATGAGGTATTCTGATGGCTACTGCTAATTATACACAAGAAAATATGTACCGACAAAGCATAAATGAAAAAAAATTAACAAAGGAGTTGCCACCATCTTGACAAGTAGAAGATGCAAATGAAACACAGATTCTATTCTATTCTGGTTCCTATACCATGCTCATTGTCACAGCTGTGCAAGTTCAAGCAATGCATTAAGTAACATTACACACTTCTGTAGCAAGTTGTCTATTCATTCACCCTCTCCTGAAAGAGAAAAGTATGTGTTGTGGAATGGATGAAATGGCCTTGCCACTAAAAAACTATGGAAATCAGAAAGCTTAAACTTTTTGTAATGTAAGCTCCATTGTTCTCCATTTTATTTTCATAAGAAAATGTCCCTTATACCATCTTTGAAGCTTCCCAATTCCCATTGCTCTCCTAAGGCAAAGATGATTCACTGACTTCTGCCCCATCATGCTAGCCTAGGCCTCTGTTGGGAACATAAGAACATAAGAACGGCCGTACTGGGTCAGACCAAAGGTCCATCTAGCCCAGTATCCTGTCTGCCGACAGTGGCCAGCACCAGGTGCCCCAGAGAGGGTGGACCGAAGACAACGATCAAGTGATTTGTCTCCTGCCATCCCTCTCCAGCCTCTGACAGGCAGAGGCCAAGGACACCATTTTATCCCCTGGCTAATAGCCTTTTATGGACCTAACCTCCATGAAATTATCTAGCTTCTCTTTAAACTCTATTATAGTCTTAGCCTACACAGCCTCCTCTGGCAAGGAGTTCCACAGGTTGACTACACGCTGTGTGAAGAAGAACTTTCTTTTATTAGTCTTAAACCTGCTCCCCATGAGAATATCAGTGACCACTCTAGAAACACAAGCCTCATTCACGCCATGGAGATACTGAAGCAGAGACAACTATTGCTAAAAAACTGCCTTGAAACTTCCTTTATTTAGACCTGTTTAACAGTTATTAAAGTTTATGTAGCTAATATCATAAATCACTGGAATTATTGGGCCCACAGCCTCAACTGAGCTACAACAATTGACATTGGCAGAGGACTTGTCCCATTATCTTAACCAGTCAAAATGACACTACACAATACACAGATAACTCAGTGATTGAAGAACCTCCAGCTAGCCAATTCTGTTTTACCCTTTTATACTCTCTTTTTTAAAATCCACCAATCTCAAAGTGTTGTACATGATAGTTTATTTCTCCTCACAACATGTCCGTAGGGTAGGAAAATGTATCAACCTATTTTTTCCACACACAAGTTTCTTCTGGTAGAGTCAGGAAATACAAAGTCCTACAAGCTCATGCCTCATGTTATTTCTTGGCAACATACATGTGTGGGAAAATTTTTTGTGTATTAATAAAATGCCTCAAATGAAAAAGGGGAGATTTGAAAAGCAGAACTTGCTACTTGGACATAACACTGCACACTCTCAGGGAACAAATCTGGGTGATCATGCAGTTTTAAGTCTCAGTCTCATTAATCAAAAGGTCCTTCAAAACACAGGAGAAGTCCAGTATTCTTTAATCAAAGTAAAGTGAGTCCTGACGGACTCTATCTCCAATTGCAATCTCCTTTTCCAGTGGTTCCATAACAGCGTAGTAGTAAGTGAACAACACTGTGTTTAGTCCAGCTTTTGAAATCTCTGAGGGTATGTCTACACTACCCCGCTAGTTCGAACTAGCGGGGTAATGTATGCATACCGAACTTGCAAATGAAGCCCGGGATTTGAATTTCCCGGGCTTCATTAGCATAAAGCCGGCTTCGCCATTTTTAAAAGCCAGCTAGTGCGAACCCCGTGCCGCGCAGCTACACGCGGCACGGACTAGATAGTTCGGATTAGGCTTCTAATCCGAACTATCCTTAAGCCCGGTTCAGGGTCCACTTAATGTGGACATGCTAGTTCAAATTAGCAAAATGCTAATTCGAACTAGTTTTTTAGTCTGGATCCATTAGTTCGAATTAGCTTAGTTTGAATTAATAATTCGAACTAAGTTAGTTCGAATTAATGTTTTAGTGTAGACATACCCTTGGAGTGCAAAAATAGGTGACTCTAGCTCTATACAATAAATAAGTAATAAGCTTGGCTCTCTTGATGAACATAGGTGTTTAAAGCAGGGCCGGATTAAGGGGGGGGCTAGCCAGGCAGCTGCCCAGGGCGCCAACCTATGGGGGGCGCCTGATGACAGCTGTAAGGGGCGCTGCATGCCCGGCCGCGCGGCCCCACTTAGAGCTGCCATCAGGTGCCACGTGCCCAATTGCAGCTGTAAGGTGCGCAGCGCGTCGGGGGCAGGACTGCGCATGCGCTGCACGCCCGCTGCCCAGGGTGCAGGAATGGCTCGAGCTGGCCCTGGTTTAAAGAACTACATGTATAAATAGTAAGGTTTTTTCTTCCTGCCTGGATCATCCTGTCCCTCAGAATGGGAAGGAGATGTGCAATCTAGCTACTATAAATCAAAAGCATGACTATGAAAAGGGTTTGGTACTTACAGCATTATCAAAAAGCAATCTTTCAAAAGACGTCAGAGTCCATAAGGATGCTGTACCAAATAGATACTAAGAATTATTGCTTTCAGCAAAGCAAGTTGACATAAGTTTAGCTGAATGACCTTTAAATACACTGACAAGTTTCAGATGATGAAAGTTTATATTTCTCCAGGTTTGTGGCATTGAATCTATTTCATTACTACAGTCCTATACAAAAATCAGGGGTTCCTTGACAAAAATCAGGGGTTCCTTGATTTAACAGATCCATTTATAAAATGCTTTACTTATTTATTTTGATTTTATCTTCTGTAAATCAGTGTTAAATAGTTGCAAAAACTAGACAAGATGCTGTTCCACATTGACAGAAGTATCAAAAAGAAACTCATTATTCACAATGCATGCTTACACACTGATATCGTTACTACCACTATTTTGCTTTTCTACAGTGCCTTCATGATCTTAAAGAGCTTAATAACTATTAATGTAACAGGAATATAATATTGCTCTCAGATAGGCATTTCTTATCTATTTAAGAGATGAGTAAATTAACTTTCATGAAAATATGGTTCCTAGCCTACTGTAAGACCTTCTAAAATGAAATAAAATCATGTGAGTGTAAAAACTTAAAGTAATATATGTTCACCTAATACGGCTTGTCCTTCCCATCCTAATGGGTTCTTCACTCTGTAAGAATATTTCAATGTCTTTCATCTATATCAAGGGATTACTCAGCCTTCCCAATTAATTTTGAGGCTTATCTAGCTAGATCACTTTTTCTATTTTTGTTTCCTGGGTTTCTTTATAGAATTGACACCCCCTTCAGAAATAAGTAAAGACAGAAAGTGAAAGTAGCTTTGTTTTTTGATGCCAAGGTTTGTGATACTTCTATAATCACACACCAAGGTCTCTGGTGGTCTTGGTTGTAGTGTGACCGAGAAGAATCCTAAAGTAATAATGCCAACCCACAATGGCAGTCCTTGAGAGCTGCATTAAAATGCTGCAAAACAACCATTTCAGGAAAAGAACTTAAACACTAAACAATTAAGGCCGCAATGATTAATCAAACTGTTCAAATATTTAATTAAAACCCACAAGGAAAAAAAGTGTTGATAATTAAGAACCACAGTTTTAAATGCTGCCTGTGTCAAGTGTGAATGTGTGTGCACGTAGGAGAAGTTTACTCCTTTTACTCAGTGAAACTCTCCTGCATGATGCTGTTTCAGGGCAAGAGACAATCATATGAGAGAACACTTATATTGTTCAGTTTTGTAAGAAAAAAGCAGCTAAACCAAAAGTATGATTCTCCTCAAAATACTAAGGCTGCGTCTAGATTGGCATGATTTTCCGGAAATGCTTTTAACGGAAAAGTTTTCCGTTAAAAGCATTTTCGGAACAGAGCGTCTAGATTGGCACGGACGCTTTTCCGCAAAAGCACTTTTTGCGGAAAAGCATCTGTGTCAATCTAGATGTGCTTTTCCGCAAAAAAGCCCCAATCACCATTTTCGCGATCGGGGCTTTTTTGCGGAAAACAAATCTGAGCTGTCTACATTGGCCTTTTTGCGTAAAAGGGACTTTTGCCTGAACAGGAGCAAAATAGTATTTCTGCAAGAAGCACTGATTTCTTACAGTAGGAAGTCAGTGCTTTTGCGGAAATTCAAGCGGCCAGTGTAGACAGCTGGCAAGTTTTTCCGGAAAAGTGGCTGATTTTCCGGAAAAACTGGCCAGTCTAGACACAGCCTAATTGTAACTCAATGGAAGTGGTACAAGGATTTCCTCATTTGGCCATTTATGTTTAAAAACTGCGTGAACACCTTGTGTTTGTTCATGACTGTGGACAGAAGTTACTGCACATAGTGACTTTTCATGCTGAAAACTAAGTCCCTGAAGACAAGTGTTTACTTTCATGTCACTGTCATTCCTTCACCTCTTCCATCTCAATCTCTTTAAGTTGTGTACAGCACACATCATCTTAATTTATGTCTACGCTATGAGCTAGTGATGTGATTCCCCTGCTCATATTCACTAACTCAGGCTAACTCCCATCAAGCTAGTACAAGTATAAATAATGCTGTAGCCAAAGGAGCATGGGTACCAGTAGCAGAAGCAAGGCTGAGCCTTACTGAACACAATGATGAGTACCACTCCCAATAACTGCGCTATCATGGCTGCACTGCTATTTATATTCGTGTGTTAGCTGGATGACAGCTAACTAGATGTAAACAAGTAAGGGAGTCACTAATAGTAACTGATAGTCTAAATGTAGATGTAGTATTGAGCATTCCACTCATACATTTGGTTTGTATGGTGAGGTACCTAATGGACTTGATGGAATCTTCTGCTCTTGTTCCTTCCCATGGATAGAAACATTAGGATTATGCCTCTATAATTTTCCTGTCATGTTTATTATTCAAAAGCTTTTTTTTTTTTTTTTTTTTTTTTTTTTAAGAGAAGGGATTGAAATATCCATCTCAGGTCACAGCAGTCAGTCCACTTCAAGTACCCTCATCGCCCGAGTAGAGAGTCCTCTCTCAGTAGGCTACTGCAATTTCTGTGGCCTGTAAGGATGTGTCTAGACTACAGGGTTTTGTCGACAAAAGTGGACTTTTGTCGACAAAACTATACCTGCGTCCACACTGCCTTTGAGTTATGTCGACATAACGTCGACAAAACTCAGCAGTTTTGTCGACATATGTAAACCTCATTCTATGAGGAATAACGCCTTTTGTTGACAGAGTTCTGTCGAGGCAAGCAGGCTTTAAAAAGCCAGAGCAGTGCGACCAGGGGAGCGAAGCGGACAGGGGACTGCAGACAGGGGAGTTGAAGAGGGAGAGCAAAGCGACCCCACCGCCGAAGAGGCTACCCGGTGAGAGTACAAGCTGTGGTGTGAGTGTGTGTGTGTGTGCCTGACTGTTTGAATTTTACAGTTTGAAGTGTGAATTGAGTCTGATTCCAGGGAGTGCTAGCAGTTTCAGTTTCAGCTTCTGTGGCAGTTGGGACTGAGAGCCTGCCATTGTTCCCTTGATTGCCTCTGATTAGCCTCAGGCTCAGCCTTCCCCTGTGTGACTCAGAAGGGGGCAGGCCTGACCTAGGCAAGCAGGCTTTAAAAAGCCAGAGCAGTGCAACTAGGGGAGCGAAGCGGACAGGGGACTGCAGACTGCAGACAGGGGAGTTGAAGAGGGAGTTGAGCAGAGGGAGTGACTGATGGTGATGAAGACCCGTAGCGCTTGTGCCAGTACTTCTCCTGTCTCCTCCACCTGTGCCTGTATCCAGACAGAGAACCTGAGCATGGATGCCTCTACCCAGGTCCTGGTGTGGTCTTGCTGTATTTGTGGCTTGCAATTCCCACTGAGTGATCTCCAGGCTGGGGGAGACAACCGTTGTGAAAGGTGCCTGCTGGTAGAATCTCTCAGGCAGCAGGTGGGAGAGCTACAGGAGGAGGTGGCCAGGCTGAGGAGCATTCGAAGCCATGAGGAATTCCTGGACAGTATTCCTGTGGAGTCCACGGAGGTCACTGTCCTAGGATGTGGGACTGTTGACCAGCCACTTATGGAGGAGGCAGTGGTGCAGGGTGAGCACTGGCAGCTGGTTACTTCCGGCAGCAGGCAGTGTTCCACCCCTGCTCCTAACCCTCCCACTGTGTTGTTACATAACCGTTACTCTTTACTTTCAGCAGGAGACAAGGAGTCACCCCCCACAGTGGAGGAGACCAGGCCTTGCACCACCAAGGTTGAGCAGTCTCCTGCCACCACTGCGAGGAGGAAACGTAGAGTAGTGGTGGTTGGAGACTCTCTTCTGAGGGGAACGGAGGCACCCATCTGTCGCCCTGACAGCTCATCTCGAGAGGTATGCTGTCTGCCAGGGGCCCGTATCCGAGATGTTACGGAGGCATTGTCGAGGATTATCCGGCCCTCTGACTACTACCCCATGCTACTCATCCACGTGGGCACAAATGATACTGCCAGGTGTGACACTGAGCGGATCAAATGTGACTACAGGGCTTTGGGAGTACGGGTGAGGGAGTTTGGAGCGCAGGTGGTATTCTCTTCTATCCTTCCTGTCAAAGGTAGGGGCCCGGGCAGAGAGAGGTGCATCCTGGAGGTGAATGCCTGGCTGCGACGATGGTGTCGGCAGGAGGGATTCGGCTTCCTTGATCACGGGGTGCTCTTCCAGGAAGGACTGCTTGGCGGAGATGGAGTTCACCTTTCCAGGAGTGGGAAGGCCTTGTTTGGACACAGACTGGCTAACCTTGTGAGGAGGGCTTTAAACTAGGTTTGTCGGGGGCAGGTGAGCAAAGCCCACAGGTAAGTGCTGAATGTGCGGGACTGGGAGATGGGTTGGAAATGGGGGGGACTACGGCCTATAATGGCAAGGAGAAAGGAGGGTCAGGGCACAACAGGGAGGCAAGATCAAATCAGTATCTTAGATGCCTATATACAAATGCGAGAAGTATGGGTAATAAGCAGGAAGAACTGGAATTGCTAACCAATAAATACAACTATGATATCATTGGTATTACAGAAACCTGGTGGGATGGGACGCATGATTGGAATATTGGTATGGAAGGGTACGGCTTGCTCAGGAAGGACAGACAGGGAAAAAAGGGAGGAGGGGTTGCCTTGTATATTAAAAATGTACACACTTGGACTGAAGTGGAGATGAACGTAGGAGATAGCTGTGTAGAGAGTCTCTGGGTTAAGCTAAAAGGGGTAAAAAACGAGGGTGATATCATGCTAGGAGTCTACTACAGGCCACCTAGCCAGGTGGAAGAGGTGGATGAGGCCTTTTTTAAACAATTAACAAAACTATCCAAAGCCCAAGATTTGGTGGTGATGGGGGACTTCAACTATCCAGACATATGTTGGGAAACTAACACAGCGAGGCACAGGCTATCCAATAAGTTTCTGGACTGCATTGGAGACAACTTTCTGTTTCAGAAGGTTGAAAAAGCTACCAGAGGAGAAGCTGTTCTGGATTTGGTTTTAACAAATAGGGAGGAACTAGTTGAGAACTTGAAAGTGGAAGACAGTATAGGGGACAGTGATCACGAAATAATAGAGTTCATGATCTTAAGGAAAGGTAGAAGGGAGACCACCACAATTGAGGTTATGGATTTCAGGAAGGCAGATTTTGATAAGCTCAGAGAACTTGTAGGTAAGGTCCCATGGGAAGCAAGACTGAAGGGAAAAACAACTGAGGAGAGTTGGAAGTATTTCAAAGGGACGTTGTTAAGGGCCCAAAAGCAAACAATTCCGCTGTGTAGGAAAGATAGAAAATATGGCAAAAGACCAGCTTGGCTTAACAAGGAGATCTTGCATGATCTCAAAATAAAAAAGGAGTCATATAAAAAATGGAAACTAGGACAACTAACAAAGGAGGAATATAGGCAAGCAACACGGGAATGCAGGGGCAAGATTAGAAAGGCAAAGGCACAAAATGAGATCAAACTAGCTACAGGCATAAAGGGAAACAAGAAGACCTTTTATAAATACATTAAAAGCAAGAGGAAGACCAAGGACAGGGTAGGCCCACTGCTTAGCGAGGAGGGAGAAGCAGTAACAGGGAACATGGAAATGGCGGAGATGCTCAATGACTTCTTTGTTTCGGTCTTCACCGAGAAGTCTGGAGGTGTGCCTAACATAGTGAATACTGGGCGCCACATTTCAAGAAAGATGTGGAGAAATTGGAAAGGGTACAGAGAAGAGCGACAAGAATGATTAAAGGTTTAGAGAACATGACCTATGAAGCCAGGCTTCATGAACTGGGCTTGTTTAGTTTGGAAAAAAGAAGATTAAGGGGGGACATGATAGCGGTTTTCAAATATCTAAAAGGGTGTCACAAGGAGGAAGGCGAAAATTTGTTCCTCTTGGTTTCTGAGGACAGGACAAGGAGTAATGGGCTTAAAGTGCAGCAGGGGAGGTTTAGATTGGACATTAGGAAAAAATTCCTAACTGTCAGGGTGGTCAAATATTGGAATAAATTGCCAAGGGAGGTGGTGGAATCTCCCTCTCTGGAGATATTTAAGAACAGGTTAGATAGACATCTGTCAGGGATGGTGTAGACGGAGCTTGGTCCTGCCTTGAGGGCGGGGGGCTGGACTCGATGACCTCTCGAGGTCCCTTCCAGTCCTATTATTCTATGATTCTATGATTCTATGAGAAGGCATTATTGCATCTACACTGTCCTTTGTGTCCACACTGTCATGTCGACAAAGCGGCTTGCATTGTTGACAGAACTGGATGTAGTCTAAACGCTCTTTGTCGACAGAAGCTTTGTTGACAGTATCTGTCGACAAAACTTCTGTCGACAAAACCCTGTAGTCTAGACGTACCCTAACTGTAGGCCCAAACCAAGACACAACTGGGAGTTGGTAGTGTGGAACTTTTCACAGATGTTACTTTCTCCTATCTTTTTGTCTGCTGTCAGGACAGAGTGCACTGACTAGAGAGTGAGATAACTCTCTCTATTTCTCATTTCTTTCAAAAAATATTTTGCTATGTCCTTCCTTTTCTTACCTCTGTCTCTCTCAGCCCACTCCCTGAGCACTGCTTAGAGAATGAGAGCAACCTACTGTAAAAGCAAATATTTCCACATTCAGAAAATGTTTTGCAGTGGTGCAGAGAACTTGGACAAAGGTACAATACCTCTCACAAGAGTGAAGATATATCCCAGGGCTGGAGAGTCAACACTAACTTAAAATTAATTAGAAGCTTGCTACAATTCCTGCCTTCTGGAACAGTAAAATTAATCCCTCACAACCAGGGGTTCCCAAACTTTTTGACATGGGGACCAGTAAATCCATTCACGAGCTTTTGGAGGACTGGTAACATTAATTTGCATATTTGCATATTAAGCAAATGATGAATATTCAAATAAGTTGTTTCTGGTCCTCCCAAAGCCCCCAGTGGCAGCTTTAGCAAAGCTTTTGATACAGTCACTCACAATATTCTTGCCAGCAAGTTAAGAGAATATGGATTGGATAAATGGATGTAAAATGCATAGAAAGCTGGCTAGACCAGGGTTTCCCAAACTTTTTACATTAGTTGGAACCCGGTTTTTTTTTCGGTACTGTTTTTTGCAGCCCAAAAATATAAACGCATATAAAAAATAATTAAAAATGAATACATTTTCAGTGTTTCACCCAGCTGCATCCTCCGCCCAGCCTGGACCAGGGCTTAGGGGACCCGGTGCCGCATGGGCACGCCAGGAGGCGGGAGCAGGAGCAGATTGGGGATAGGGCATCTGGCTAGGAGGGAGGGTGCAAGGAGGGGTAGGGTTGCCAGGTGCCTGGTTTTGTACCGGACAGTCTGGTATTTGAGGGTTCTGTCCAGGAAACAAATTGAAAAAATACCGGACATATAAAATGTTTAGTATTTTCTAATTAGGTAAGTTTTATTATTATTAGATGTATCAGTCCGTAGCTGCAAACTGTCTGGCTGATAGATGTGCTCACTCTGCGTGAGTGTGTCTACCAGCCAGGCACTTCGCAACTACTCAAGGGAGAATATCGGGGTGGGGGGAATGGAATCCCCGGGGCCAGACTCACTCATGTACCCGGGTCTACATGTGCCCAGGTCAGTCCCGCTCCCCGCCGGCAGATTCGCCCCCTCCCCTCCCGCTTCTCTTCCCGGTCTCCCCCATCCAGCTGGTTCCCCCCGCCCCCCCACCGATCTCCCCTGGCCAGCCCCACTCCCCTCAATGACCCCCTCCCAGCCCCTCTGCCCTCCCAGCCGGCCAATTCTCTTCCACTTCTCCTTTCGATCTCCCCTGGCCAGCCCCGCTGCTCCCGTCCAGCCCTGCTTCTGAAGGCTGGTTCTCCCCTCCTCCTCCTCCCGATCTCTCTCCCCCCCCGATCCGGCCCTGCTTCCAGCGCCTGCTTGCCCACTCCCCCGCCCCCCTACCCCCGAATCTCCACCAGATAGCCCCGCTGCCCCCAACCCTGCTTCCTGGTGGCCGGTTTCCCACACACACACACACCTCCTCCCAGCCCGCCCCGCTCCTCTCCCGGCAGCCATGCTGTGGCATGGTATTTTTTTCCCATGGCCCTACCACAACTATGGTAGGCCACAATGTCTTGTAAATAGCCAAAAGCTGAAACACATCAGTTGTCTCTTTGGAGGAAAAACTGACACACAAGAAAATAGAGACTATAACTGGAAGGTCAAACCCATCAGGACTTTCCTTTGCCAGCCTAAAGAATTTAAGACCCAGCTTGCTTCAGCCACACCTAAAGACAAATGTCAAAATGCATTTTATTTAATAGTCAAAGACAATTGTCACTGCTTCTGGCCTCAGCTGCTTCCCCCTATATCTTGACTATCACTCAAGCCACATTGCAACATCCATCTTACATTCTGTGGTACAGGTGAGGAGAATCAATTATCCATAGCTGACTCAGCCCAGTTCTTCTGCACCCCCTACATGGACACTGCCATTTTCCTCCCTCTGGTTAGGTCCCTACTTGTTAACCTCTGGGTAGAATATATTTATCATTTACACTAAAAACATTCGGTAAGCAGGAAGCTAAACACATTCTTGTAAAGTTCTGATCTTCCTGTGGAGAGGTGACTGTAGCGATTACTTTGCTTTTGACAGATTTTGACCCTTGATCTTCACACATGGAATAGACAAATATGTGTCACGAGGCTCAGACAGTTTAATGTGAGTTGTGTGTTAGCCAGTTTGGCAGTAAGGTTTTTACAGCTCATTAAAACAAACAAAATTCTCGGCACCTGTAGAGCTCTTCTGGACTAATCGGTAAGAGCTTCTTTCTGTTCTATCTAATATTGAAATGCAAATCCACGGTTTCAAAATGTTATGAAATTTTATCACGTTACCTCAACAGTCAGTTTTTTTAAATACATAATACTGTTTTGTGGTAAGGACAGGAAGTCTTTGACCAAATGACAGAGAGGAGAGGTCTCTACTTCACACGGCAGTTTGTTGAGCAGGCATTTACTTAAACCCGTTCCTGTCAGAACAGAATGATCCGTTAGTACTACAGAATGGCAAGATGCCCAGAGACAGATTTTGAGAATTTCTGAAGTCAGGAACGGGAAGACATTTTTAAAGATCAATTTATGAAACAGAGTGCACAATATATGTTAGAGACCACTTAACAGCCATAAAAATGGACTGCTTTTAAACACTTATCTTAGTCGGTTAATGGATTATTGTTGTTACTGACTAAAACTCTGAATTTATAAAATGCTATCTATAAAAGTCACTAGTTTCAACTTCTTTCTAGATCTTTCTACTCCTCTTATTTTATCTTTCCCTTGTTCTCATTTTTCTCTGTTACTCTTTGATTTCATAGTTAATGAAAATCACACACATTCTCTAACAGTTCAATTAAATTCTGTCTTAAATAATGCCCTGTTTTTGCCTTTAGAATCATATTGCAGATTTTCAGTATTTGGAACAATCAAAGGCATGTCCATTTTTATAACTGAAACTGCATAGGACGTTATCATGAAATGTGCCCTTAATTAGTCCCAAACAGGATTATTTTTGTAACTGCTACCTGAGACTCCCACGTTTGGTAAATTACATCCCATTTTTGTTAACTACTTGCCCTGCCATAATAGTAAAACGATCCCTTAAAGGCATACTCATCATATAGGCACCACAATTTGCGCTTTTGCTGTGTGGTCTATGCAACTATTTCCATTATGCAACTTTTGGGGAGTTGCTTCCCTTACCCCAATCTTTCTTGCTGAAAATATTTTTATATTTAGGTTTACTGATCTTTCCACTTCTAATGTGATATGACAGCTCAGAGTTTCCCATATTGACTATGAACATGTCTCCTCATGATGGGATGCAGGGATAGAGTTTCTAGGCACCATAAATGGCTGCTTCTTGGAGCAGCTAGTCCTGGAATGCACAAGAGGAGAAGCAATTCTTGGTTTATTCCCAAATGGAGCAGAGGATCTGGTCCAAGAGGTGAACATAGCTGAACCACTTGGTAATAGTACCCACAATACAATTAAATTTAACAACATTGGAGTGTGTCGGGGGGGGGGGGGCGGGGGAGGAGGAGGAGGAGGGAAATCAGGCCCACCCTTGACTGTGTTTCAATTTAGTGACATTGCATTAACCAGCAGCATCTACTCCTTCATAGTGCTGCTGTTTCCCCAGCCTCTGAGACTTTTGTGCTGCTTCCCTGCAGCCTGCAGTTAATACAACCTTTCCTTTACTTCCTAGCCCTCTGGCTTCTTCCTAGATCCTTCTGGCTCATTCTTTTAACTGCTGGAACACTGGTTCTTCAGGACTGCCTCTCTGTGACTTACCTCCTTTCCACAGCCCACCACAGGGATTAATTCCCTCCCTTTGACCTTCGTCAGCCTGCCTTCCACAGGCTCTTCTCAGGCTATGTCTAGACTGCAGGCTTCTTTTGGAAGAAGCTTTTCCAGAAGAGATCCACACAGCAAAAGCGTCTACATTGATTGGAGGCTATCTCACATTTAAGTTGTGATTACTATGGATGGAATGGCCACCACGGCACCTGTGCTTTTTCCTAGAGGCCTCTTAAAAAACAAACAAACAAACAAAAAAAAAACACCTCTTCCCCATTCACACATGCCTTTTTCCCAAAGAGCTCTTTCGGAAAAAGGCTTTTTTCTCATAGAAAGAGGTCTACCACTGTTGGAAAACGCCCTGCATTCTATGTACTTTATGTCGAAAGAATGTAATTGCAGTGTGTATGTAAGGGTAGTTTTTCTGGAAAAACTCTGCAGTGTAGACATACCCTCAGGGAGAGGGAACGCTTTGCCTCCTTTTTTGGGGGGTTTCTCTAGAGCTCTCACCTCCTCCTTTTATAAAGAATACTCAACTCCTCCTCAGCAGGGCTGAATAAAAAAAAAATCAAGCCTGACAAACACTCTAGGTGTAGCAAAGTAGGCTGAGACCTGACACCTGTTAATATGTTGGGGATAGACTCTCCCATAACAGGATTTCCAGATTCTGCAAACATTTATTAAAATCAAAAATTTATAAAACTGTTGCTTTAAGGACAAGGGCTTTGGTGTGTTTGTTGTTTTAGTTTTTTTTTATTTAAAAAAGGAGAAAGTTACATTACAATAATTAAGTTCCAAATGTTTTTATTAAAATGATTCTAAATGTCCCTCACAGATCATATAACATTTGTAAAATAGTTGGATGGAAATGTTCATGGCAATCATAAAAAAGTATATTTCTTGCAATGTACAAAACATTATGCTTAATGGACATATAAGGGAAAGCCTTCAAGTTTCAGAATATTTGGCAGAATCCTACATTTACATGTTAAAGCAATTACGAAGAATTAAATCATAGGGCCAAATTCTTCCTTCAGATATCTGCACACAGCTTTTCAACTTTCCACTTGTCTAGCTTTTTAGGTGTGAATGTTCTTCTGTTAAAAAGTTTCCAGAAATCTAGTCAAAGGTCTCAAATTGTAGACACAAACACATTTTGTAATGACTAAATATCGAGATGGAGAGATTCAAATAAAATAATTGTTCTTTTTGTGATTAATTTTTGTGGAGATTTCAATGAAGAAAAGTAATACAAACTTTAAAAAAAGGTAAATGACTGGCAACTTATATATACCTCTAAATATTGCAGGCTTCATGGGGCTCTCCAATACAATTATGAAATTACACAATTTTTCAACTTGTCAAAGCCTTTGCAAGACCAGAGAATACAAAACCAGACAATACTACACAGACATAAACCATTAGGGTGCTCTTTTATACTCAAAACAAAGTAACTAGAAGCAATTTGTAAAGTAATAGGTTGAGATAGTGACGGTAAAGTCTCTCTGTAGTACACACCACTGCAATTATATTCCACAGCAATAGCATCAGTCTTTGCACATCAAACATTTTTGTTAAAGGAATATATGTTGGCCCAGACAGCAGGGATGAAGGAAGCGGAGGGGCAGGGGGAGTTATTCTCTATTCTTTTTCAAAAAGCCAGTCAGATCTTTATCAACTGAACTGATATCACAGCCTTGTAAAAGAGACCTCACTGTAATCCCTCATTCAAGGATCATACCTCTAACAAGTGCATTGTTGTATTTATGCTGAGTCACTGGCTGGTTGGTAATTCTCTCTACATTTTGGTCCAGAAGCAAGAACGTTACCAAGGGGGTGATTCTGTGTGTCACACAGATCAGTGTTGAAGGCAGGGCTATTAACATGCTGCCTGTCATTACACAATAGATAGAAACAGAGAGAAAAAGGAACATGTACTGAAAAAAGTGGACTCCATATAAATTAGAGAGGAAGACACTAAAGCATCCAAAAGAACCATTCATTAGCAGTACTGAGGAAGGCTGAAGGCATGGGAGTGACAGGTTTTTTGAAGGGCTTTTGTTTTTGTATTTTGTTGGGGCAGGATATATTATGCTCTGCTGAAAGCTGATCTTACTCGTCTAATTTTTTTGCTTCTAGGCTGTGTTCTACTGCTAGGTGGATTTTTTTTTATAATGAATGCAGCTTATTAAGACTGTGGTAGATGGTTTTATTTTCTACATTTAAATCAAAATGTAAAGAAAGGCTGTTCTATGTTTACTGTGATGCCACAATGCTTACTATTTTCCCTCTGATGAATACAACAAATTTCAGACTAAATTCCTAATGACAAATATAACATATTAAATGTGAGTAGATACCTGACATGAAACGAAGTAGAATTTAGAGCTCTCAAGAATGGTTTTGCTATCTCTAAGCAGAGAGAAGCTACTGCCTAGTATAGCAACAGTATTTTCCTTCTCCCACTCCAGCCCTTAGCCTTCTTTAACTTTTCTAAGCTTTGAAATGAAAATGTTCTTAATACCATAAAAAGAGGCTTTGCATAAGAGATGAAACAAACGTTTCAATTCAGATGAGATGCCTCCATTTAGAGCAGGAAGAACTGCATGAAAGAAAGATACACTGTGATCTTTCCCGTCTTGATGGTTAAACATTAAAACCAATATTGTATCATTACTGGAAAAGGTTTGTTCAAGGTCACTCAATTGTTTGGCATTTATGAGTTGGCAGCCCATCACATGCAGAAATGGCATATACAATCACTATTGATGCTGGCAGTCTTGACTAATGCCACTTGTTCTGTCAGTCAGTCTTCTAGCTTGTCACAGATGAACATAATTATTCTTTGAGCTGTATTTCAGATCTGCATTTGAGGGGGATTGTTTGATGACAGACCACAGCTAAGTACCAAATGGGTCGTGCCTATTATAGTACATGCAAGTCAACAACTACTGTTTACTTAGGCTTAAATCCTCCCGTACGCAGCACACCTGTAATATTAAGCTGTGTGCTGGGGAGTACAGTGGAAAAAATCTCTCTAACCCGACAGACTCGGGCTGTGGAGTTGCTCTCTTTTTTTATACAACTGTAGCTCAAATACTTCAGAAACCTTCATGACCATATTGTTCCATTATGAAAGGAGGATAGTAGCAATAGACTCTCTCATGGACTACACCCCATCTGTAGGGCTAGTGAAAGTCTTCGCTGGGCCCTGAACAGTGTGGGGAAAGGCTTGGCCCCAGGCCCTGGAAAGGACCAAGGTATCAGGCAGAATGGGGGAGGGGGTAACGGAGAGTCAGCCATCAGTGCTGCCCAGGCTGTGCTATACTTCCCTAAGCTAGCCCTCAGTGCTGCCTGGACCGTGCCATGCAGGGGGCTCCAGCAGCAATTTTAAGGGCCCAGGGCTTCAGTTGCCATCACCACTAAGCTACAAATTAAAAACAACTTACATTTGAAACTTGTTTTTTATGAAGATGTGTTTCCTCTCTCTTAGAACCATATTGTCTATTCAAAATATACATACTAGAGGACACTAAATGAAATTAATGGGTAGCAGGTTTAAAACTAATAAGCGAAAGTTCTTTTTCACACAGCGCATAGTCAACCTGTGGAACTCCTTGCCAGAGAAGGCTGTGAAGGCTAGAACTATAACAGAGTTTAAAGAGAAGCTAGATAAATTTATGGAGGTTAGGTCCATAAAAGGCTATTATCCAGGGGGTAGGAATGGTGTCCCTGGCCTCTGTTTGTCAGAGGCTGGAGACAGATGGCACGAGACAAATTGCTTGATCATTGTCTTCGGTCCACCCCATCCGGGGCACTTGGCACTGGCCACTGTCGGCAGACAGGCTACTGGGCTAGATGGACCTTTGATCTGACCCAGTATAGCCATTCTTATGTTCTTATACATGTAGGGATTTATATGTGTGTGTTTGAAGAAACCTTTGACTGTTACTAATTTTACACAAACACACCTCAATGGTTTCACTCATCGTAAACTTAAACTTCCTTACTTCCTTTTCTTTTTTATTATGATATATGCAGATCCTTTAATCTGATGTATAAATACCTCTAAAGAGTTTGGATGTGTCTACACTTGCCCCCTAGTTTGAACTAGGGAGGAAAATGAAGCATACCGAAGTTGCTAATGAAGCACGGGATTTAAATATCCCACACTTGATTAGCATATTCGCAGCCAGTCGCCATTTTAAAAAGCCGGTAGCCCGAATTAACTCGCCGCGTGTAGACATGGTAGTCCAATCCAAAACCCTTCCCTCGAATTAACTGTTACTCCTTGTGCAAAAAGGCGACCGGCCGTGAATATGCTAATCAGCTTCATTAGCAACTTTGGTATGCTTCATTTACATCCCTAGTTTGAACTAGGGGGCAAGTGTAGACATACCCATTGTCATTTCAGAAGAATACTTAAATGTCTAACCAATGTGCTTTTGAATGAATATTTTCTGAATACAGAATTAATGTGTCACAGTGAGATTGTCACTAACTTTACCTATTCTGAAGTTTAAACTTTATTAAGACTTCAGTCCTAGAATCACTACGTTTAATTAATCATTTATGTTCTTGTAAGAAAACCTATATGGTAAAAGTCCTATAACATTTAAAAAGATGCAACTCCTGGGATTCTCTCGAAATTACTGTGTAAACTTAGGGAGCTTAATAGTTTAATGATATACTTTCTATGGGTTGGGGCAAAGGTTGTTTATTTCTTTATTTGTTTTTAAAGCCATCCTATAGGATTTTACATCAAGGACACACTTCTCTATTAAAAGTTCTTTTATGGTTAGAAAAGTGATAGAAAATTTTTTATTTTCTATTAAATTCTTTAAAAGATTTTTTCCCCAGAAGGCATGTAACCCTGAATATTTTAAAACTAGTTTTAGTTTCAACTAATTTTGATAACTATGCCCACATCATTCTACATCCCCACTTTCATCCCTTACCTCCACCCTCATATACATCTGAAATTCACGAAGTCTTGCCATTGAGAGTGCCTGGCCCTATATCTACCCAAATCAAATCTACCGTCACTGATTTTAATGACTGCTGGATCGTGCCCATATTCATTCACACCAGAATCTTGCCCAACTTCTCTTTACAGGGAAAAGACATCGTAAACTATACTTACTGCTGAGGGCCAAAATCTAAGCATTTATTATACAGCCCACCTCGTCAGCTGGGTGATAGGTATTTCCAAAACGGGGATGGTGAAGGAAACAGTCGTTCTCCCTGTCAAAGACAGACAGCAGTTGCAGAGGCTACTTCATTCCATTTACTGAAATAGTCTTCTGTGCCCATTCCATTTTGACTGATATATGATATTGTGTATGTCAATATTTTGAAAGTAATGAATGTGACCTATCTTTATATTGTCCCTCAGCCTAGAATAACTATCACAAAAGGTACATCCAAACATACCATAACTTCAGTAGGAATTGGATCAGAGACCAATGAAGAGTAAGGAATGCAGCAACCACCACTGAGAGGAAAGAAGGCTTTAGAGGATTTATCCTGCATAGTAATTATAGTCTCAGCTATCCTAACTTTGCTCCACAACCTATGACATAAGCAAACAGATTCTTCAAAATGACCAACAACAGAGTACCCTGCCAATCCACACTTATCAATGTGTACATACTTTTATGTAGGTAAATTAACTAGCTGATGCGAAAACACTAATTTTATCAGTTGTATCACTTAAATAGTGTTTTTAAATTACATATTCACAGCTGTCAGTCATAATCAGGTTTATTTTGCATTTCTATTGACTAATATGCTTAATAGTTAAATACAGGATCAAGGTAATCTTTCACTCACATTTATAAATATAAATCAAGTTATTGCTTGATACTATATTTTCATTTTTAATCTTTTTTGTTTTGATTACGTGTAGTGTATAATTACATAACATATTTTTGAATTAATGGTTCTGCTTTGTGATTATTCCTAAGGAATTATATTACATGAGTTTCTGACTGAATTATTCATTGTAAATAAATTATCCAGCAAAATTTAGCCTTTTATTTTACTTGTTCAAAACCATGGAGAAACTGAATTTCTACTAATGTACTGGTTATTTGTAAATATTTTCTAAATAGTTTGCATGAATAAATTTCAGAAGGTTGTTGATCTCAAATTATTCATTTTGAAAATCATAGCTTAATTTAGCTATCTGTAAGGTGTGCCAACTGATCACCTAAATTAGTATTTTTTCTGCCTCCTCATTAGATGATTGACACTTTTAAAATGGGAGAATGATGAGTAATTCACTTCTGGTGCTAATTTTAAACAAATTATCACTTACATTTTATTTGGAACATGGATTTGTGCACATTTTCATGATTAAAGTGGTGGGCAATTTGAATTTTCATGAACAATGAATAATATTATCCCATGAATAACAGTGGAACCCATTCACCATCACTGCAGTAACTAAAAAATATAATATTTTATATAATTTAATATGCTGTAATGTGATTTCATAATTTGTGAACTGGAATATGATCTATAAATGTTATCTAGGTTGACCTCTACTACTATTCAATTATCTATTTTAAAAATAATATTTACCCATATAATGCTTCACATATTTTTATATTAACTAATATGACTCCTTCAAGAAAGCTTCCCAAAAAATACAAAATTGTATAAATCTTTTGGTAACTAAGAGTTTTCATGAGCCTGATTATCCACTGTCTTGAACCTGGTATAATCATTTACACAAAAGCAGAGGGAGTATGAATGCTACCAAATCAGAATAATTTTGTTTTACGCTGATTTAGCAGTCATCCTGGATAGAGGTAAATGACTGCACAAAGTAGAAGGCAGGGGACAATCACTCACTGAGAAATTTAGACTGATTAGGAGCAGGACCCAAAATCCATTGACGTTAAGGGAAAGATTTTAATTTTATTCAATGGAATTTGGATCAAGCTTTTAGTACAAGACTTAACGAGAATTGTTGAGAGCCACAAGAGAGCCACTTTAGGAGTTCCTACCTCTAAGTCTTATACATATTCAATTATGATTAATAAACTTCTGCTAAAAGGCTATTAAGTAATAAGAGTAGACTGGATCTGAATTTCTAGTCTCAAAAGAATTAATGACTTTAATACAGCCTTCCACTAAATGTTTTAAATATGAACAACAACAACTCACAATTTCTATATCCCATACAATGATCTCTCCTGTTGTATCTGTCACAAGCTGGTGCTGGGAGCATTGCAGTATTGCATATTTTATGCAGGGGTATAGGTGTTACCCCCTGAGTTCCCTGGCAAGAGGAGGGAAAAGCCTACTCTTACACCCAGTACAGAATTCTCTGTGTAGCTATCCAGCTCCATTTACTGATAGTAGAGGCGGCAGCCTTTTAGACAAGCTAGCACTCTGGGGGGTACCATCCCCGTGGTTATGAGGTCTCCTTCTTGCCTCTCCATCTCTTAGGGACATATGAAGGACGCAGTCTGGCCCTAAAGCTATCACAGGCTTCTTACATAAAAGAGGTCATCGCATACCTTATTGCAAGAAAACAGAAGAGGTATACAGGCAGCCCCCGGGTTACATACAAGATAGGGACTGTAGGTTTGTTCTTAAGTTGAATTTGTATGTAAGTCGGAACAGGTACATATTGTAGGGGAAACTCTAGCCAAACATTTCTCCAGAGCTCAGTTTTATTCTCCCACACCTCACTTCCCTCAGTCCTTTATTCTCAAGCTGAGGTGTCTGCTGAGAAAAGCCGCTCCACGTCTCCCTGGTCTGCTGGGGGGGGGGGGGGGCCGCTAGCTTCGCGTCTCTCTGGTCTGCTGGGGGGAAGCAGCTAGTGCGGGGTTGCCTCACCCCGTTTGTAAGTAGGGATCCGATGTAAGTCGGATCCATGTAACCTGGGGACTGCCTGTATTCTGAAAAATGAATTTAAAAGGAACCAAATGTGAATATTTTTGGTAAAGCAAAAAGGGCAAATTTGGGTCCATACACACAGCAAAGATTCAAAGTGGGTCTCCCATATCTCCAGGGAGCACGCCCCTCCTGTTGAGCTAATGGGCAGCAGAAGTACCAGCACTGTCAGCTCCATTTCCAGCCATTTTGTGAATGGACATCTTTCTTCATGTCCAATTTGCAAATAGTTTCAGGTGATCATGTATGTGAGGGTATTTGTTTTACATGACAACTTCTGTTGGTGACAGAGAGAAGTTTTCAAGTCACTAAGCTCTTCCTGAGGTTTCAGAAAGGTACTCCAAGCATCACAGCTACGTGCAAGGTAGAACATAACATCCTGGGACCAACATGGCTACAACAACACTGAACGGTGTTGGGTTGGCCAAAGCTGCATTTTTAATTGAATAAACAGTTCATCCATAATAATTTCTCTAGCTATGCTTGTTACCGCTACCAGCTTAATCTTCTAAATGTACACTTGCAGTTCTCTGACATTAAAGTTAAATGTTAACCTTGCAATCATCTCAGAACAAATTGGAGTGGGTGAACTTAAATACAAATCTCCTTCTTATCTTCAAAAGTGTTGACTTATTATGGGAAAGCCTTGTTTCTGATAAGAACTCCTCTAAAACTGGAATTTCCATTCTAGGTGAATTTCAGACATTTTGGCAAAAAGAGGCCAGTTGAGAAAGAGAAGCTTAAATTTCAAAATTTCCTGTCAAAGAGAAAAATCCAAAAATATTCAATTTGATTTTCAAAAGTTTTCATTTTGATAGTGACATATTGATATTTTAAAAAATGTTAAATGCATTATTCTTAAACATGCTATAACCATATAAAATCACATCAAATGTGGTAGTTTAGGTAAAAAGAAAGAAAATTAATAGAATTGTTTTCACATTGCTGAAACGGCATGTTCCCATCAAATGTTTCCATTTTGAGAAAAATCACATTTTTGATGGAAAATGGTTCTGTGAAAAAACAAAAACAACCCCCCCCCCACAAGCCCTAAGTAGCTCTCCCCTTGACCTTTGCAATCGATAATGAAGAGTGGGACATCCGTCCTTTGCCTTCTCCATTTTAAATAAAATTTGATGCTTTCCATGTACTTTTGCCTGTTTCTGAGGTTTGACAAAATTGTTCAGGTGATGTGCTTGATATGCACAAAGAAAGAATATTAGTTTGTGCATTGAACAACAGTGACTTTAGCGCTACGTCTACTCTGCAGGTATTTGTCAGCACAGAATATGCTAATGAAGCACTCATTAGCATTTGTCACGCTGTCATTTGCATATCTCTGCTGATGATTTTTGCACAAGAGGTCTTTGTGCAAAAATAAGCAGTGTAGATGGGTCCCTTTTGCACAAAAACCCCTTTTGTGCAAGATCCTGTATACCTCCTTTTTTGAGGCATAAGGGATCTTATGCCTCAAAAATCTCCTAACCAGGAGGAATGCTTAGGTAAGGTAGAGCCACTGCATTATCTCCTGTATCACCCTTACACACCCTTATGCCCTGTCATTCCTTGGGTGGTAAGGAAGCTGAATATAAGCTAGAGCAGCCTATATTAACTTGTGTGAAGAACGGGATGGCCCCAGAGTTGGGAGATCATAAAAGGTGACCTAAAGTAACTTTTACTTCTCTCTCCCTTATCCCGGTACCAAGCAGAGCTTGGATCTTAGCCATCCTTTCTCAAAGTGTGATACTGGTAGATACTGTTTACCTGTATTTTCTTTTATGAAATAAATAAGGAATCATAGAATCATTGAAATGGAGGACTGGGTGGTAAGGAAGCTGAATATAAGCTAGAGCAGCCTATATTAACTTGTGTGAAGAACTTGTGTGATTAAATCATCTAACCCAGTTCTCTGCGCTGAAGCAGGAGTAAGTGTTACCCGGACAAGCATTTGTCTAATCTGTCCTTCAAAACCCCAGTAACAGAGATTCTACAATTTACCCAAGTAATTCATCCCAGTGCTTAACTACTTACATTAAGAAAGCTTGTCCTAACTTCTAACCTTAATCTACCTTTTTGTAGTTTGAGTCTGCAAGACATTTTGTTTACCACTGCCCACACACAGGGTCACCAGGTTCCTCTGGTTTTCATCTGAGTCGTTTTTTCCCCCTACCAGTATTATTAAAGTGACATGCACATAATACAAGTGTACATGAAGCAAAGCGCATGATGACTGCTCACCACATTGAGCTCACCATAAGAGCTGTGTACTGCCTCTGCATCCAATCAAAGCGCTGCTATGGTTCAATTGGCACACCTCGCAAATTGCAGGTATGCAAGCACAGTTAGCAAAACTAACCTCTCCCGGGAAGCCACCTTGTTTACAACAATCTTGTAGCCAAATGAGATGAAAGAGGGCCACTCATGCAACCAACTCACTAGCCTAGGTAGGTTACCCATTTCTGCTTTATGTACTTGAAGACTGCTATCTCCCTTCTCAGTCTTCTACAGACTACACAAACCTAATTTTTTTTTAAATCTTCTTCATAGGTAGACCTAGACTTTTCAAGTGTTTTTACTAGCAGATCTCAGGCCTTTCTTGGAATGAATATAGTATTGACTTGAACATGAGCCTAAAATTTCACAATATTTTAAAAGACTTTTTTGGTATGATACTGTGTTTGACTGCAACATGGCAATGTAATATGAATTTTCTGCTATGGAGCTATGAAAGTAAAATTTGTAATACTGCATATGAACATATTAAAAACTGAATAAATAAAAACAAATATAGCTATGTGAAATTCTCCACATTACCCACAAGGGTCAAAGTGGAAAAAAAAAGGTGATGGTAATTAGGGTCAATTGACAGTTACCTATTGTCTATTAAGTCTAGCAGTCCATACAACACAGACTGCAAAAAACTTCCTTCCAACACAGGCACCTCTCAGTTGATATATTCTCTGCATACCACCCCATTCACACACAGGTTCTCCTCAACTGATATGCCCCAACACGCACACTGTAATTTATACCACACTCCATCCACTCTCCACCCACAATGTATATACCCATCATCTGGCTGGAAAGAGGAGGTATAACAGCATAGGGGGACTTTCATCTTCCAGAAGAAAGTGAAATGCTCATCAGTAGGTATGGGGGGGAGGGTGGCTCATCAACAGAGGAAATAGTTTTGATAGGCCTGTGAAGTTGAATGGGTGGGGCAAGATGGTGGTGCTGCCACTGGAGCATGTGGGCACGTACCAGCACTTTTTGAGCCCTGGCTTATGCTTTATATTGTTGTAGACAAGTTACATGTATGAAAATATGAGGGAGACTTCATTTATTTTATGAGATGATTTGCTTAGCACATATTTTCAGTGTGGTTTGCCGTATTACAATTTTAGAAACATGCATGTGCAAATATCTGGCTAGGAAGAAGTTTGTGAACACTGGGCTTGCTTTTCTTCACACAAAGGTAAATTAGGAGTAACCAAGTCAAAATGACACAGCTATAAAGCTGGAGTGGGAGCAGAATCAGTCCCTAGATGTTTCCCTTACTCTGTAACAGAAGGCCTTAACACTTTGCAAAAGTTCTGCCAGTTACATTAATTGCACTCCCTTTCCAATCATTTCATAAGAAGACAGTACTTATAATCTGGCTATTTATCCTAATGTTTGATGTTTCTGACTCATATAAATACATTAGGTTGGAATGCAGAAAAGTACTTTGCATGACAAATTTAAGATTTCTGCTGGAAACATTTGACTTAAATTTATTTTTGCTATCCATAGAGAATAAGCCACTACATTTTTTGATTGTTACTCATATTTTGGTAATCGCATTATGTACCTCCACTAAGAAATGAAATGGGAATGTGCCTTATTTTCCCATTTAGGAACAAACTTCTCCCTACTCACTCTCCGTAAAAATATTATCACTTAAAGAGCAGTGGATAATTAAAATGAAAAACTAATATAAATATAGCATTTTATATTTGAGTATTTCAAGATTTCAGCAATTCTTTTTCAGAGTCACTTCTTCATAGGACAGAGTCTCCCACCATTTAAATATGGCCTTCATTCTTTGTTCCTAGGGCTCTTCATCTACGTTTAGCTCTATGGAAGTACATATTGTTTGCCTATGTTCAGTTTACTAAGTGATCCAGCTCACTGTGAATCTGTCCTAATTATTTACTACTGCCCCAATTTTTGTGCCATCTTTAATCTTCATCAGTGACAATTTTAGTTTCTTCCATTTCATTAATAAAAAAATTAATTAGCACAGGGCCAAGAACCAAACCACGCTGGACCACACTGGCAATACGCCCACTATATTTTAGAATTACATTTTGAGAGATCCATCTTTTAATCAATTTACTATGTGCATGTACATTTTATATCATTCTTGGTTTTTACTCAAAATATTATATGGTACCAAGTCAAATATCTTACAGAATTCTAAAGATATTCCATCAACATTATTACCATTAGTAACCAGACTTGTAATCTCATCAGAAATATAAAATTAGTGTGACAGGATCTATTTTCCATAAATCCATGCTGTTTGCATTAATTACATTACCATCCTTTATTCTTTATTTATTGAGTCAAATATCAGCTGTTCCATTGTCTTGGCTGGGATTGATGGCAGGCTGACAGATCTATAATTACTCAGCTTATCACATTTTTACTTTTTTTACAATTGGCACATGTGCTTTCTTTCAGTCTTGTGGAACTCCAAGACTTATTAAAAATGAGCATTAACAGTATAGCAAGCTCCTCAGCCAACTCTTTTAAAAATCTTGCAAGCAAGTTATCTGAACCTAATGATTTAAGAATGTTTAACTTTAGAAACTTCTGAATAAAATTCTCTAGAAATACTAGTAGAATAGGAAAAAGTGCTATCACCGCCATATGATGACACTGCAACATATTTCTCTAAATACAGAACAGAAATACTTATTGAACACCTCTGCCTTTTTGGTATTATTTTTGATAATTCTACCACTTTTATTAGTAATGGGCCAATACCATTCCCATGATTCTTTTCGTTCAAAATATATTTTAAAAACTCCTTATTGTCCTTAATTCTGCTGACCACAGATTTCTCTATCTGTTCCCTTGCCAATTTTCTTTAATTCCTAACTTCTGATTTAAATTCATTACAACAGTTAAATGTCTGTTACAGGTATTTTTGATAGAAGTCAGGGACACATTGTGTGACCTGTCCCTAACTTTTAGCCAAAATACTCTGGGTTTGGAGTGGGGACAAACAAAGTACTTTCATGGTTTGCACTTGCTCCAGCGCTGCTCTTGTGATAGGGTTGACTGCAGCTGTTCCAGCCCCAGAGGCAATGAACCAGCCCTGATCACTGCTCTGGCGGGCCAGGAAGTGCTTTGCTGGCAGCAGGAGAATGGTCAGCTTTTGGAGGCCCTGGGGCTGACTGCTTGCCAGTTTTTCCAGTGGCTGTTGCTCCCATTGATGGAACAGTTGCCGAAGCTGGGTGAGCAGTAGGTCAGGGCCACCAGAACAGCCAACTGGTGACCAGACCCGAGGCCATGGAACTCCAGTGCTATAGTCAGCTGTTCTGATGGATCTGAACAAGCTATTTTTTAACCACCACAACCTCTTCCTCAGTTGTGGGATTGTGGATTTTTGGGTATGTCATAAGATGTTCTGAAATGTTTCCTAATTATCATTCATATTTTTCTGATTAAGCTTTTTCCTCCCCGCTGATTTGGTTCAGAGTTAGATGAGCTCTTTTGACACCTTTAAGAATTTCCTCTTGATTTTACATCACTGTAATATCTACCACTCATGTAGTAGATGACAAATGCTGACAACAGATAGAGGATTTTGCAATGTAATGTTCTGTATTTGATTAACAATTATGTGGCTACCTATTTAAATTTTATTTTTCCACTAAAGAAGTCCCTTGAGAATAACACAACTCTGGATTTATCAAATAGAACTCAATAGCATGTGGGTTGAACTTCATTGTTTTGTTTAACAATTAATGAAGCTCAACTACCCAGTTCATAGTGCATGTTGACTAGCCCAAGGCCCCTTCATTGATCTTTGCACATATGGTACATTAACTACTATGATAGCAGCTTGCTACCCCAAAATCCATTTAAATGTTCTTGCACTTATTGAATTCAGTGGCAGAGGAACAATTGGATTGTCCTTACAGTTTCTCTTCCTATTTTTGAACTGATTTTCCCCTTGTGGTGACTTATAAACTTGCTTCTGAGAATAGTAATGGCCGTTCTGACTGGCAATAATAGGCTCTAAATCAGAGTGTTTTGTGCACAGCAATCACTACAAATGTTTTGTGTTTTTCAAAAGATGTTTTAAATGTAAATAACCAGTCTATTTTTTGATAGAGGAATCTTATAAAGTCCCTCTAGAAAATATAACGAATGATTGTGCAATACCTCTGTAAGGTGGGTTTTAATAAGCTAGATAATGCAAACTGCCACAGTAATAAATTTAAGCTCTCATGACTCGTCTCATCTATAGGTCTCAAAGGACAGTCTTTCATCAGTCTTTTTTCCAATGAGGAAAGTGTGGCATAGCAAAGTTAAGTGATTCTCTCAAGGTCACTTACGTTAATGGCTGAACCAGAACATAACCTTGGTCCACTGACTCAAATCTAGTGCCCCATTCAATGGATAATGTTATGCTCATTGCATTATCAAATTAGTAAAAGTCTTATAACATCGACTCTGGTGTGAGAGACTACTGACTCTACATACAGTAAAACTCCAATAGTCCAGCATCCAATCGTACGGCACTCCCGATAGTCCAGGATCAAAATGGCAAGAGCCTAGTGAGCGAGCTTCAGCATAAAACAAGTCACAAGGCAGCAGCTGAACCAAGCAAAAAGGGTGAAAAAGGGTTAAAAAACCTAAAACATTACAGTGTACTGTATATAGTATGTACGATAAATAGGGTTAAAACCCTTTATATACAGTATATACTGTATACAGTGTATATATATATATCCATTTTATAGTACCTCCTGATAGTCTGGCATATCCAATAATCCGGAACCACCTAGGTCCCAAAGGTTCTGGATTATTGGAAGTCTACTGTAATTATTTCTATCTGTTTTGGTAGAGACTGCCTTTCATTATTTTTACTTATGGGCTTACCATCAAAGTTCAATGAAGTCAACAGAAATGTCCTGCTGACTTAAGTAGATGTTCACAAATGTATTGCCACTTCTCTCCTTTGAGGTAATCCTATTTTACAGATGAGAACTAAAATACAGAGAAATGAAAAAGCCAAATTCTACCTGCCCTACTCTCGCCCTGCATGAGAGGGCTGAAATAAATTGCCCCTCCGTTTGTACTCCCTGCATAAGGCAGAATTAGTCAGGCATTGTTACAATCCTTCCTTACTCTTCTGGAGGCAGAGAGCACTTCAAGGGCGCTTGAGAAGGCTAGGGAGGAAAGGCTTTAATCCTTTCCCCACTTCTCAGGAGCCACTAGGCTACACTAACGCTTGCCAAGGCGTGGAACTGGCTCTAAAAATCAGGATGCTGTAACCAACTCCTCTGCATTCTCCTCAGTTGTACCCACATGACAAATGATAAATCCAGTCAAGTAAGTTTTGCGCTTGGAACTTTATTATGCATAGGGACTGAGGGAATTGCCATGCTGAATCAGGCCCGGTGTCTAATTCTGTATCCTGCCTTGACCAATGGCCAGTCCCAGATGCTCGGAGGAAGGTTCAAAGAACTCCACAGTAGGCAGATATAGAATATGGCCTCCAAGGGAATATTTTCTTAATTTTTTTAACAAACATTTTCTTAAACTCTGATGCAAGAGGACTTATACATCTTCCAAAAACTACTTTAAAATATTGACTATAAATAATTATTTTGCTCTGTTATCTGCTTATTTACTATAAACAACTCTGTTTAAAAATCCTATCCCCTTTTGAATCATGTTTTTTGGTCTCAATGTCATCCCATTGCAATGATTTTCACAGTCTAATTATGTATTATATGCAATCCGGTTTCCTTTTATCCATTTAATTGAATGTCCCTTCTTGTGTTATGAGAGAGCACAGAAGCTCCTCATGTCTCCAGTCATTATTCTGTACACATATATTTATTGTTTTCTCTTATTCTTTGTTGTAAACACTCAATCTTTTTCAATCTCTCTTCATGAGAGAGCTTTTCTAGGCCTGTAATCTTTCTTGTTGCTAATCTTTAAATTTCCTTTCATTCTGCAATTTTTTGGAGGAAGAGGAGACCCATTACTGCACAAAGAATGTCAGTAACTGATTTATAGAATGGCACTATAATCTTTTCCGTATGATTCTCAATTATAACTCTATGTAAAGTTCTCAACCTCTGCATCTAACATGTTACACTATAGTTATATCTTGTTTTATGTCTGAATTACATTTTTTCATTCACCTTGGTCAGTATTTTGTATTGTTCAGTGTATTTATTGCTAGTAGGATATGACAGGTTTACAGTATGATTCTCAATCAGAGGAATACAGAGATCTTCTGGGGGTACATAAACTAATCTAGATATTTGCCTTAATTTACAACAAGCTACATAAAAAGCACTAATGAAGTTAGATCACACTAAAATTGTATACAGGTTACTTTTTTATACTGCTGTATGTACTATACACGGAAATGTAAGTACAATATTTAAATTCCAGTTGATTTATTTTGTTAAATCTCAACGAGAAAGTAAGCAATTCTGCTGTGACGCTTCTGTATTTCTAAGCCTGATTTTGTAAGCAAGTAATTTTTAAGTGAGGTGAGACTTAGGGATACAGAAGACATATTATATCCCCAAAGGGGTCCAGTAGTCTGGAAATGTTGAGAGCCACTCAGATCTTTATATTTTCCCTCCATCACTATGGGCTTATCTCCAATACTCTGGGGATTGATGATGCAGCTATCAATCCCCCGACCGTGAGCTTAGATGTGACCAGTCGATCCTTGAGTGCTGTCTCATCGACACCAGTACTCCACTGAGACAAGAAGAATACCTGGCATTGACAGAAGAGCTGCCCCTACTGACTTTATCGTACACAAGATGCTGCAGTAAGTACTGTACGTCAACTTCAGCTACACTATTTACGTAGCTGAAGTCTGAGGGTAAGTCTATACTTGCACCCTCTTTCGAGAGAGGGATGCAAATGAAGACATTTGAAATTGCAAATGAAGCCGGGATTTAAATATCCTGTGCTTCATTTGTATAATTGCGTTATGGTGCTATTTTGAAATACAAAACGCAATGCAGATGCAGTTATTTCGAGAGAAAACCCTTCTCTTAAAATAACTGGTAAACCTCATTGTATGAGGAATAAGAGTATTTCAAAAGTAATAATTTTTTCAGGAGTACAGGATCTGTCGAAAAAGTTTTTTTTCCCCCGAAAGAACCATGTCTAGACTGCAGTTTGACTTTCGAAATACCCTTTTTCAAAACAGCGATCAGACACGAATATACAAATGAAGCATGGGATATTTAAATCCACGCTTCATTTGCGCTTTCAATCAGGCTCATTTACATCCCTCTTTCAAAAGAGGGATGTAGTCTAGATGAGCCCATAGTGCTTAATATCCGCTTGCAAGATAGGAAGCTTATCAATAGCGTGTCCTTTGAATACATATTGAAAAGAAAATCAAACTATAACTTCAAAACAAAAAGAACAAAACAAAAGCCATCCCAAAACTAAGTGCTACCTTTTAAAAATGTATTTCCAAAAGCCACCAACCAGTCTAGTCATCTAAAAACTTCATTCCTTCTCTAACCTCATGTCTCTTTCTGATTAAACTTCCTGATGAATAGAAAATATGCACTATCAAACATTTCATCTGTAGCTTCAGTTTGGATGTCATCAGGAAAAGAAACAGAACAAAAGGGTGATAATGTAGTCTCCTTGCTGGCATGTTTATGTCCAGGACAAAATTCTCTGCTGGCATAGTTCTTTTGACATCCATGGAGTTACGCCAGCAGAGAATTTGGTTTTTAATATTTTAAGAATGCTTCACAAATATATCTATAAATGCCATCTTCTTCCACACCATAATTGTACTGTGAATTTAAGGACATCAACAAATCCTTCCCCAAACAACTAGGTTACATCTAAACTACAAGGTTTTTGAGCAAAAACAAGTGGTTTTGCACAAAAACCTGCAGAGCGTCCACACCTCAAATGAGCTCTTGCGCAATTAAATGAGCAGTTAAACAGCAGAACAGAGGGCTTTTTCCTCCGTAGGTAAAGCTCTTTTTCTGAGGCGTAACTGCTTTTAGTGCTACAGCTATTGCACAAGAAGGCAAGTGTGGATGCTCCAGAGGGATTTCTTGTGCAAGAGCATCCACCAGAGTGGACGCTGTCTTGCACAAAAGTACATCGCTCTTGCGATGTGCTTTGAGGTGTGGACATGCTCTTGAGGAAGAAGTTTTTGCGCAAAACCTCTAGCACAAAAGGCTTCTTGCACAAGAAGCGTGTAGTGTAGAAGTAGCCTAGAGAAACTCTTTGACCTTGTTCCCCAGAAATCCATCCTATGGACTTTCTATATGCAGAAACATCAGAACCCAGAAAGACGCATCATACTTGGCGCGGGCATTCTTACTAAAGGAATATTGGGACTGAGACACCATCCTAATACCACTCCCCACATAAAGGGACATCTTCTTCCAGCGCACAATTGACTTCCAGCACGAACTCTGTAATATCAACAACTTCTGTCAAACCACCATCCTTTCCACCATGAATGTCACTTCCCTATATACCAACATTCCTCACAATGATGGACTCACTGTCTGCCTGAAATATCTGAAAGATCACGAATAACCCTCAGATATCCTCACCAAACTTGTCCATTTCACCTTTATCCACAACAATTTCACATTGAAGAGCAACGCTTTGTTCAAACTTTGGGAACAGCCATGGGTTTTAGAATGGCTCCGATTCAGCAAGCAAAATAAGTTAGAACACATTTTTTTTCTGCTGGTATAACTGCATCTACACTTGGGGTTTTGCCAGCATAACTATTGTAAAAATGCCTTCACTCCACACCAGTACAGTAGGTCAGCAAAACTTGTAAGTGCAGACATGGTGTCCTTAAATCCTAACTGCTTCTGCTATTAGTAATGCTCTAAATTGTAGTCTGAGATTGGATTATGCTAAACCTATTATCAAAGTTCCCATGTCCAGTCTGTTCCAAGGACTGGATAATCTAAGAGGTCTTTGAGTGTCCACTTCCTCTAATTATATTAAAGTGGCTTTTATTCAATAGTATCTTAGTGAAGGATTTTCAAGATTTGTATTGCTGTACTGCTTCCAAGCTTAGCTCTATTTGATAGCATTGAGGATATCATTGACATTGGCCTAATGGTTACAAAATATATAGGTTTTATGATTGTCTTAAAAACTTATGAGCCATAGAATGCAGTAGAAAAGACAGTAAAGGTTCCATCTGCTTCTCAAGCTTATGTTTTAAAACACAAACCAAGCTGGAATTGGAGCATCAAGGAACTTCAGTTAATACTGTGAAAAAACCCTGAAACTAATAATTGAGTCAAAATAATAGTATTGACTGAAATTTCACTACCAATTTGAGGCAACACAATGAAATAATCAGTATTACCAGCTGCCCAATTAAGATCAATACATCATAGGGGCTTTGTGTTAAAGTTAGTTCAGTACAATAGAATTCTTTGTTAGGTCCTCCATAAAACACGTAAAGCTGTTTTTATCATAATACACCACTGACACCAAAATAAATAGAGTATGTAATAAAAATGTACTATTGATGAACTAAAGGGAAAAGCTACATATAGTAAGATACTAAGCCTATCAAAGTCCCTTTAGTACCATTCTGACTGTGCGGAAAAGACTTCAAACGGCCCCGAAAGGGCAACTGAGCATACTCCTGACATGAAAACATTTTTAAATGGCAAAGAACTGTCATACTACTTTGTGCTCTAGCACTTAAAGGGCTGCTGCAAGGTGGCATAATGAAGAGCAGCCCTGAAGCTCCTCTTAGTAGGGATGTTAACATGTAGACAACTACACCATTAACCAGTAAGCCTGGGTTTATTGGTTAATCCTGTCGTCTACACGCATTTCCCCCCCTTGCTGCCATGACCACCAGATCCGCCTGTTCCCCCACCCCCCAAACCACTGCACCACTGCCTCTGACAGAGAGGAAGCAGCGCAGACTGTGAGGAGGGCAGGCTGTAGCCAATACATGTGGGCAGCCAGATTTCAAGCCGACTCCCCGGGCGTGCCAGCTCTGCATAGCCGCCTGCCCCACCCTGCTGCCTCTATCAGAGGCAGCAGCATGGGGGGAGGGCAGGAGAGGCTGCCACAAAGCAGCCCCTGTCCACGGATGTCTGAGCTCTCCACAGACAAAGGCTGCTCCAGCATCCCACAGAGCAGCCTCTGTCCACAGGGACTCAGACCTCTGCAGACAGGGGCTGCTGCTGCCCCACGTTGCTGCCTCTAATAGAGATGCAGAAGTGCAGGGTGGCAGGAGATTTCCAGGGAATGGTGCTGGGAGCGTACTAGCTGTCAGCCCCTCCCCCAGGGACTATTGAATTGTCATGTAACTGCTATAATTCGATGTGGTTAAACCACTATTCAATTACATGCTGTCAAACATCCCTACCACTAAATTGGGCAAAAGACTGAAAATTACCCTAAGGGGTATCACACCATCACCGTTGGGCCCCCTTCAAGGCACACAGAACAGAGTTCCAAAACACAGAAGAAGGTAGCCTATAGACTGCATCAAAAGTGGCTCAGTGAATATTTAGCTCAGAGAATGGTAACATTTTACTTAAATAAATGCAATTTCCTTTAAAAACCAACCACTGCCACCACACGTATGTAAAAGAAAAAGCTAATGTCTGTTATTGTGACTCCATTCATATTTTAAATCCATAGTTTAGAATATATGTATTATTTAATACATTTTACAAATTGGTATCAACAATAAAGAAGATGTACATGGAGAACCTAATCATGAGCCCATTTTCAGTCTCTTGGAGCACTTACCTGATCAAAATAGTGAGGGCAAACTGAAAAGCAGAGAGTTGTTATAATTTTTTTTAAAAGTTTAAAAATTCATAAAAATACTTCATCTCTTGACTTCCTTTGATGGTTTGAGTGGACCAAATGCTTAATTTAGTCGTGGTATAAGTGGACACATATTAAGAAAATGTCAGGGTTTAGCCTAGTGAAGGGAGATGAAGGACTATTCTGCTGATCCATGCTGGTTTCTGCAGAAAGCCAGACCAGACCAGATCAGACCAGGAACATAAGAACGGACATAAAGGGTCAGACCAAAGATCCATCTGGCCCAGTATCCTGTCATTGGACAGTGGCCAATGTCAGGTGTCCCAAAGGGAATGAACAAAACAGGTAATCATCAAGTTATCCATCCCCTGTCACCTATTTACAGTCCAAACAAAAAGAGCCTAGGTACATTATCCCTGTCCATCCTGGATAATATCCATTGGTGGAACTATCCTCCATAAATTTATCTGTGTCTGTTTTGAACTCTGTTAAAGTCCTGGCCTTCACAACATCATGTGATAAGGAGTTCCACAAGTTGATTGTGCAGTGTGTGAAAAAAATACTCCTTTTGTTTATTTTAAACCTGCTGCCTATTTATTTAATTTTGGGAACCTTAGTTGTATGGGAAGGACTAAATAACTTTACCTTATCTACTTTCTCTACACCCATCATGATTTTATAGTCAATGAAGACTCAGTTTGGCTACTGTATCATTTTAATATCTGTCCTGATCTCTTGCATTCTTTCTCTCCTTGTAAATTTTTTCCACACATTTATACACTATCAATTATGTTCAGAGTCAACAGGAAGTGACATCAGCAATGCAATACAAAAATTATTTTACCTTTGGTAATTATTTTATTTGATTATACTTGTAATGTTTCCTCTGAAGTCATAGTTCTATTCACTTAAAAAGACTCAAAATTCTTAGTTTTCTTTTAAAAGGTCTTCTTTCTGGAAATGAGAGGACTAGAATCCTAATGTTTAAACAGGAGATTGCTGATTCATTTTTTAAAGTAGCCAGCAGATGTCTCTGCTAAACATGTTGTAGTTAACATAAACACAAACTGTAGGAGCCAAGGGTCAATTAGCATCTTTTCAATGTAAAATTAGGAAAAATAATTTATTTCTGAAAGTTTTCATTTTAAAGTAGCGAACACAGTAACAATCAGTTGTTATTTATTTAATATCTAAGGATTACTAGCTCATTACATATTCCTTTTCTCTCCTAACACCTTGCAAGTTATTTATTATTATTATATGTATTTTCATAGCACTAATCATAGAACCAAGTATGCTACCTACTATAACAAAAGGCTGAATTATATTATATTATATTATATTATATTATATTATATTATATTATATTATATTATATTATATTCTTGACAGTAAAATAAATACAATATTTATTGTTGGAAAAACTGAAAACTCTGACTTTCATAAGACTTTCATAAGTCCATTCTAGAATATGACATATTTCTTAACCACCCTTAATTCCAACAGAGAATATAATTTACTTAATATTTCCCTTCTTATAAAAAATACACATTTTAAAGAACAAGCTTTTATTTGTATGATATTCTAAAACAGTACATTATGCTACAAAAATAAATAATTATACCCACAATGAATATCTTTCCAGTGATCCTTACATTTTATTTATACCCATAAGCTTTCTGCTATCTTATCTGAAAACACAGCCTCTGAATAGGGAAACTAATATTAGTTTCTTTTAATTGGCACTTGCCTCTAACATAAAGAGCCATTTTCTCATTAATAGTAAAAAAAAAGTTTTGTAAGGCATAGATCAGCTGGAAAGGCATCTGTTAAAAATATATACACAGCAATTAGAAGAGGACGTCAAACAGACTTGATTACACATTTCATGGGTATATGTCAAAGAGCATAAAGCAGTTGACTTAACCCCAGGGTGACTTCAAGAGGATTTACTGTATCTAGTGTTTGTGATTAGCACCATATAATCTAGAGCTGCTGAATAAGTGGAGTTTTAAACAATATGCAAATTTTATTTTGCTTTAATTTAGCCCTTCTGGATTTAGCATAAAATCTCAGCATTTCATCAAGGACTGAAACAGCTGGATCCAGTTAGTTCAGAAATTAAAAATGTAAGAAATGAAATAAAAGTAATCTTTGTGATGGTACCCAATATGCATTGGAATTGGAACTCTGGCATCTGTTAAAGGATGACTAAAGTGCACCCATAAGATTCCAATGAGGCATATCTTTTTATGAATGCCAAAATACCAATACATTCTCTAATCAAAGACTGCTGTTATTTTTCATATATATTAACTCTGTCAAGATAAAGTCCCCAAGTGAGTTTGGTAAGGAAACACATCATGCAACACTCAAAGAAAAAATATATGCCCATTGTAACATGTTTTTCTTTGTGTTTTTGTTTTTGTTTTTCAAGACATATTAATAATTAAAAATGCAGATTAATGTTTAACACTTTAATGGAATTTAATTTATACATAATTTTTCATTCCACTTTCAATTATGATATACAGTTTTAACTTCATAAATATCTTAGATAAATAGCTTATATACATAGGAAATATTTGAATACCCGTTTTCTGAGTTTTCAAGACTATGAGCACAACACGGAAATAAGTTCCTAAGCAAAAGGTCTCATGTAAACCAAACCCTATATGTCAAAAATACAAAATGAAAATATGTTTAGCCCTCAATTCAATGTTATGATAATTGTGCACATTCTCAATTTAGAAGAGACCTCCAAAAGACACCAAGGGCATAACTCCCCTCATTTAGAAATAACAAGGCGAGTATCCACCCTACTGTACCTGTTACTTTGAAATAATAATTCCTGCTTGTGAAGAGGAATACATTTATTTCAAAATAGTTATTTCAGGAGTTACTATTTCAAAATCACTTATTTTGAAATACCCTGGAAGTGTATATAAGCCTATTACAGTATATAGGAACTCATCCCACAATCCTTATTCAAGTCCTCCATTCATACAAAGAACTCCATAGGCTTTAATGACCTGACTGCCAAAAGCCAAGCATCTTGCATGACGCTTGCATTGGCAAGTCTTTCATGTCTGTCTAATGTCTGAAGGTGGGCAGGCCAGGACACAGATACTTTATGCCCTGGAGGAAGTTGCAGTCAGCAGGGAGCCAAGGGAAAATAGATTTTGTATTACCTGCTGACTGTTATTAATACTCCTACACACTGCCCCTTGGGCTCCCAAGCCAGATGCGGAATTCAGCAAACTATGCACTTTCTCCTTGCTCACTGACTAAGGGGAACAGCCAGTAATATTCCCGTATGAATCAGGGTGTAGAGAGGAGGAAGTATTAGCCCTGTCCTCTACCCCCTCCTTAAAGGGCACCTGGAGGTTAGAAGGCTTGAGGCTGGAGCAATCCTAGACTGGGGGGGGGGGGGGGGAAGCACCCAGCAAGCCCACTGTATCTCCTTGGTGGTTCTGTCTCATTTCTGTATGGTTTTATGAGAAGCAATCCCATTCCAGGCACATCCCATTTTTCTGGCACAGCCAATCCCTTAGCTTGCTTAAGTTATGATAAGAAGAAGCTGTATACCAAATTTGGTAGTCCGAGTTCTTACCATTTAGGAGTTCTTGAACAAACATACAGACAGATGGACAAACAGACACACAGACAAACTCTCTCAAATATATAGTAGATAAATATTTATGAAAAAAATAAAATGAGCCAGGATAGAAATTCACTCATAGAATTTGATTTAAATGGTGTGTGCTGAGGACAGGAAGTCTTCTTCAGAACCGAATTTATCAATATCTTTCAGATTCTTCTATGAATGATCTAAAAAATGATTACTCATACTCAAATCTTTGATTTATTTCTACTGTGGTTTCACAGTCATGTTTCTTTTTTTCTGACCAGAAAAAAAGCTGAATAAGAATTGTAAAATACAATTTATTTTAGAATGGTTTGCATTAAAAGACATCATAATAATACAATATATACAGTTGTAAATAGTAAAATTGTCTGGAAAATTTACTGCCTGAATGTAGCCAGAGACAATAGAACAGTGGTTCTAATTTAACACAACACTTTTGGGAATGTACTAAATTGCTTTTACTGATTTCCCTCTCACAAAAAAGCTCATCAGCAACAGGTCATATCTTTAGGTTTCAACACACAGTTGTAAACCTCACTGCTGTCAGCTATAGTTGAATGAAGCCCCGCTAATTAATGCAAATATTTTTCTGCTGAATCCTTCCATATATCTGTGAATGTCATTCGGAGTCAAATGCTCTACCTACTCAAAACTTTACATGTCTAGAAGAATCCCATCACATTTACTAACAGCAGTAAAGCAGCTTGGAAAAAAAATCTGATATTCTAAAAGTTTCTATAACACTCTTTAGGGATGTTAAATATCAGTTAACTGAATAGTCAATTAACCTCATGAATTCTTATTGGCTTCTCAATTATACTATAGTCCCCAGGGGTGGGGCTGACAGCCAGTGTACATTGGCCCTATCCCTGAACCCTCTGCCACTTCATGCTGCTGCTTCTATATCAGAGGCAGCAGCACAGGGTGCCAGGAAGGAGCTGGTCTGCGAGAGGAGCCAGTTTTAAAACCTGCTCCCCTCACGGACCAGCCATCTGTCACCCTGCGCTGCTACCTCAGGGTATGTCTACACTATCCCGCTAGTTCGAACTAGCGGGGTAATGTAGGCATACCGCACTTGCAAATGAAGCCCGGGATTTGAATTTCCCGGGCTTCATTTGCATAAGCGGGGAGCCACCATTTTTAAAACCCCGCTGGTTCGAACCCCGTGCAGCGCGGCTACACGGGGCACGAACTAGGTAGTTCGAACTAGGCTTCGAACCAGCGGGGTTTTAAAAATGGCGGCTCCCCGCTTATGCAAATGAAGCCCGGGAAATTCAAATCCCGGGCTTCATTTGCAAGTGCAGTATGCCTACATTACCCTCCTAGTTCGAACTAGGAGGGTAGTGTAGACATACCCTCAGATATAAAGGCAAAAGCGCTGGACAGCAGCAGCCCCTGTCCAGGGGCGGGGAGGGACTGAGCCCCAGCATGAGCTGGAACTGAGCTGGAACTGGCTCATAATACACTTTAAATGCAGAGCCATAGCAGGGGCATGGACCAGGACTGAGCTGGGCTGCTGGCCAGCCTGCTAAAAAATTTACTGGCGGAGGTTGGGGGGTAGTGTGTGTAGGCTATAGCATTAACCGATAAGCTTTTGCTTAGCAGTTAATCGACTACACTTTTACATCCCTACCACTCACATGCACAACTCCAATCTCACACTAGTGAACATGACTCATAACTAACATGATCCAAGTGAATTAAGGTAGGGGTGTCAAAAAGATAAGAACCAAACCCCATGTATTAATCTGAAACCTCTCTTTTCAGTGTTAGAATTACGTTTGCAACTGACCTGTAAGTCTTTCCAAAGTATCAAATCCATGTTTCAGTGCAATAATATCAAGGAATGAAATGGTGCCATCTTCAAACCTATGGAAAAGGAGAGGGGAACAAATGAGCCCAATAAATATATCAAGTAGCTACTCCACATACAAAATGTATTAAAAATAATGTAACACCAATAGAAATCTAGTGAAACTAATTCACAGAGAAACGAGTTTTTCCCATAAGGATTCATCTCCCACACTTGTACTAGCCAGTGGAGTCAGAATATACTTTTTTGGCTGGATTTCCACATGGACTGTGCACCTCCACTGAGGGAACATTTTCCAGCATAGGGGTACAGAGCACCATGCAACTTCTGACTCTTCACCCTAACTAGATAGTCAGGAAGGGCCGGGGAACACTTGGAGCTCAGCCTCTTCTCTATCCCGCACTGATTCAGCTAGTGCAAGTAATAAATTACTTCCCTTTTTTCGGGCTAAGGAAGGAAAACTCTAACACAATTCCCATCCTTAGACATCGAAGATAAGTCAACTCTAACAGTACTGGCCACCAGAAGTGGTAAGAAGGATAGACCAAAACCTTCTACTCTTCCAGTCTCATAATGCCAGGATACGAGGACATGAAATAAAACTGAAAAGTGGCAAATATAACACTGATAAAAGGAAATACATTTTCAAATAACATGTAATTAGGCAGTTGAACTCATTCCCCTAGAAAGGAACAGAAGCCAAAATTTAGCAAGATTCAAAGAATAATTGGATGTTTACATGGATAAAAAGAATATTCAGAATTATAATAATTAATGCTAAAGGCAAGAGGACTGGAAGGGAGATAAAGCCAGGGTTGAAGCTGATCATTATTAGGGATTAGGATGAATGAAAATTTCATGGGGGCAGATTATCCCACATCAGCCTGATCTGGGTTTGGGTTTTTTTGTACCTTTCTCAGAAGCATTTGGTAGTGACCACTGACACAATACAGGCAGTCCCCGGGTTACGTACAAGATAGGGACTGTAGCTTTGTTCTTAAGTTGAATCTGTATGTAAGTCGGAACTGGCGTCCAGATTCAGCCGCTGCTGAAACTGACCGCCAGTTCTGACTTACATACAGATTCAACTTAAGAACCCCAAGCTTCCCCAAGTTAGCTGCTGCTGAAACTGATCAGCGCTGATTCCAGGAAGCCTGGGGCAGAGCAACTCTGCCTCGGGCTTCCTGTAGTCAGCGCTGGTCAGTTTCAGCAGCGGCTGACTTGGGGACGCCTGGGGCAGAGCAGCTGGGGTGCTGCTGGGTTGCTCCAGTAGCACCACTCCTCGGCGCTACTGGACCAACCCAGCAGCACCCCAGCTGCTCTGCCCCAGGCGTCCTGATTCAGCCGCTGCTGAAACTGACCAGCAGCGGCTGAATCAGGACCTGGGGCAGAGCAGCTGGGGTGCTGCCGGGTTGGTCCAGTAGTGCCCAGAGCGGCGCTGCAGGACCAATCGGCAGCGCCCCAGCTGCTCTGCTCCAGGGTCCAAACACAAGCCTGGTCTGCTGGGGGGGGGGGGAGCACACTAGTCGCGCCCCCCCCCCCAGCAGACCAGGGACACCGGGAGCAGAGCCGCAGCGGCAGCGGGGTGCCGCGCTTCTGAGGCTTTGCTCTGGCAAAGCCTCAGAAGCGCGGGAACCCGCCCGGTGCCCCTGGTCTGCTGGAGACGGTCTCCAGCAGACCAGGGGCACCAGAGCAGCTTACGAACGGGGCTTTCTCGCTCTGGAGCTCGCAGGTAGCAATCCGCTACCTCGACCTCCGGGGCACCCCGTTCGTAAGTGCGGATCCGACATAAGTCGGATCCGTAAGTCGGGGACTGCCTGTACTGGACTAGATGGCGTATGAGTCTGACTCAATGTGCCATTTCCAGTGCAGCAAAACATTATGCTGACTTGGCACGCGCTCACAAACAGAGAAAATGCCCTTGGGGACAGATTTTGGCTCTGTGGATATAACACAACCTTTCTCAAAAATAGGGAAAAAGGTTTGTGATTGCCACAACTATAGATACACAGTAAAAAGGTTAAAGAAAATATTAACCTAATCCAAACTGCATGTCCCCTTTTTAGGAAAAAAAAATTAAAAGAATGGCATAATAATTCTTACAAAACTTCTTGAAACATTCAGGGTTTTTTTCTCACTTATCTTTTTCACTTTTTTACGATTATCAACTAATTCAAACAATGTAAGTTATGCTGTTAGCCCATACAAATACATTAGATACATCAAATTCCTAGGTATTATGTGCAAGACATTACCGTAACCTTACATTATACATATAGAAGTTCAGAAGTGATATTAATGTACAGTAAAACTTCATTGGTCCGGCATCCAATGCTCTGGCACTCCTGATGGCCCGGCACCATCAGGAACCCGGAAGTGCTCCGGGCAGCCGGACAATTGGAGCTGTTCTGTGCCTGGCTTCCCTGATTCAGCCGCTGCTGAAACTGACCAGCAGCTGAATCAGGGAAGCCAGGGGCAGAGCAGCTGGAGTGCTGCTGGGTTGGTCCCGTAGTGCCACCCCTCGGCGCTGCAGGACTAACCCTGCAGCACCCCAGCTGCTCTGCCGCAGGCGTCCCAGATTCAGCCGTTGATGAAACTGACCAGCAACGGCTGAATCAGGGACGCCTGGGGCAGAGCTGGACTATCAGAAGGGGGGGCTATGAGGGGTCTGGGGTGGCATCCCCACCCCACCCCAGACCCCTCATAGCCCCCTCTTCCGATAGTCCAGCATATCTGATAATCCAGCACACCCTGGGTCCTAAAGGTGCCGGATTATTGGAAGTTTACTGTATTATGCTTTTCCCACAGTTTTGTTCACAACACTTTGCAGAGCTGAAGTCAGATTACAAAATAGGAAACTTGCCAAAGCAAGATGTGTAATTAATAATTAGAGACAGGCTTATGCACATTTGCAAGTAATATGAAATGGGAGAGTGCAACAGAGTCTCAGAAAGACAAGACTGGATCCAAAGGTGTAACACAAAGGCCCACTGGTGCCAAACGAAAAGGGTTCACTATTCTTTACAAGCAACTTCTGTTTCTGACCTGACAAACTTACTCCACTCAGTACACCACTTTCATAGTATTGATCCATGAAGGCTAGTATGTGAGGTCCATATGGAAAGCTTATACCTTATCAATACACATAATCATTGTGAGATTTTTTAGGGGAAATATTTAAAGGATAATGTATAGTGAAAAAAATGTCTTATGGGTTTTGGAAAGTCTCCTGGGAATCACATGTCTCACTGATGGCCCATTCAAGCAGGAGGGAATTGTCATCTCCCCTGGTTCCAGTGGTGTAAAGTCTGGTTCAGATGACTACTCTTGCCTCATCCCTCAACAGTCAATGTAAAACCATCAAAGGCCACTGCAACATTTGAATCTGGTAGGGACACATCTAGCTGCAAAAGGACACGGACACTGAGATCAGCTTGGTGTGGGAAGACTCAGCTCAGGACTTGATCAGCCCTGAAGTGCACGTCCCCCTGCCATGTAAATCCAAAATGGTATGATCTTGCACAGAAAACTGTATTGTATAAGCTTGTGATATTCGCTCCCTTCCTCAATGAGGAGAAAGATATGCCCAGCTTTTTGCCTGCCCTCCCGGTTACGAAATACACAAACTGGTTTTAGGAAACAAAATAGGTTTATTAAGTACAAAGAATAAACTTGGAATGATTATAAGGATAGGAAACAGACCAAAGTAGATTGCTGAGAAAATAAAACAAACATAGAAACTAAGCTAATACACTAAACAAATGGTATAAGTGGTAATTTTCTCATCCTAAATATCATTTTAAGCATCTCCTTTGCAGTCCAAGCATATTTCCAGCCTGGGTCCAGTCTCTTTCTTCCACAGTTCAATTTTAGGTGTTTATAGCCATCATCTTGGGTGGGGAAACCACGAAGACAAGAACCAATCCTGATTATTTCACTTCCCAGCCTTAAAAATAGGATTACCATAAGGCAGCTAACCCATAACCCAAGCACCATCAGGCAGCTAACCATCCCTCCTAGCAGCCACAGATGTAGTTCGGTACTGGGTGTCATGGTCACATGACCCTGCAGTATCAAAGGATCCAGGAGTCAAGGGTTATTAGCAACATCACAGGAAATTTTCCAGGAAGATGGAGATTAGCATGTTCTAAGTGCTATTGTCCCCATAATAGCCCATCCAGGCTGTCTGCATACTATCTTGTGGGCATTCTCTAGGTGAAAACATAACTGTAATTGTTACATAGTCACTATTTTTAACTTCAGAAACAGAAACAATACAAAAGACAGAACTATGTAGCACGTTAAAGACTAACAAGATGGTTTATTAGGTAATGAACTTTCGTGGGCCAGACCCACTTCCTCAGATCAATTTGCGGAAGAAAATATGCACAACCATATATACACTAAAGTGATACAATCAAAAAAATGAACACATATAAAATAGACAAATCAAATTTTAGAACAGAGTGGAGGTGAGGGAGGAAGGTTAGTGTCTGTGAGGTAATGACATTAGGGGTGATAATTGGGGAAGCTATCTTTGTAATGGGTGAGATAATTAGCATCTTTGTTGAGACCCATACATAAAGCGTCAAATTTAAGCATGAATGACAATTCTGAAGCTTCTCTTTGCAGTCTGGAGTTAACATCTCTCTGAAGCAATATGCATGTTTTAAGGTCATTAAGAGTATGGTCAGTCTGGCTGAAATGGCAAGCAACAGATTTCTCAAGTTGCCAATGATATCTTACATGATGCATCTTGCATAAAACACACTTTATTCATGCCAGATCATACTATAACAATATTTCTATGAAGCATATGGGATGTAGCAGTATAATACCTTCTTTGGATTTATCAGAAATGCTCACGAGTGCTGTGTGTAATACTGAAGTGGTGAAAGGAAAGACCACTCAGAGTGATACACTGTTTCTTGGGAACAAAGGATCAGGGATTTCTGTGAGTAGCCAGTGTCAGCTCTGGATATCACAGGGTAAATGCTTCAAAGGGACGAGGGAACTGATTGTTAAACACCAAGTCAAATAGCCCAAAGGAGAGTGCTTGAGTGGCTGGAAGGCTGGTACTGTGTGGAACCTGACGACCATGAACCACAGGCAAAAACTCCTCTCATTAGAGGCAGGTATATCAACAAGACTCAGGCCTGGGATCGTCAGGAACCCATCACAAAGGGCAAAGGAAAAAAAATGTGGGCACAGTCTGACAGTAGTTTTCATAGTAGTCTGACAGTAGTTTAAATGTAGGAAAGGATTAAAGATGTAGATAAGTTTGAAAATGTCTTGTCAGGATAGGTCCCACATAGTCACAGATGACAGGTTATAGAAAAGATCTGAGAGAGAGACTTGACAGAAATATACTATATTCAGCTCATTAGCTAGCCACAGTCAGGAAAGCAAAGAAACCGCTGGGGCTATGTCAATAAAGAAACAGCAAAAATGCTGGCACTGTACAGAATATCTTTGAGCAAAAACACCTGGAGCATTGCACAATTCAGAGCATGCTGGTCTAGGAAGGATAATGAAACATTACAAACAGGAACAAAGTGAGCTACAGAGAAACTAAAAGGCCTCAGGGGTCAAAACTACAGTAACAGAAACAATTAAGAAAATTAGGTTTAAATTTGTGAGAAAATAAGAGATTAAGCGAGTGATGATCAAAATATATAAAAATTCTTATCAATATAAGGATATGAGAAAGCCACAATAATATTGTAGAGAGCCAAAGACTTTCAATCTGAACTTAGGAATCTCTTCCTTTTTTAAAATCAAGCCACATTTTAAAAAAAAATGCTATCAGGGTAATACAATCAAGACAACAGCCTACACAATCTGCATTGTCCCAAACTTTATCATTATTTATTATTTCCATTTGCATCTACCTTAGCCTCCATCACAAGCAGTAGATGCCTCCATCAAAAGCACAGAAAATAACTATACATTTATAAATATCTATCTATATAGTTGTGTCCCCTATCAACACAGTCTCTGAGCCAAGGGCTTACCAGCAAGGCTCTTCCACTGACCAGAAGAAAAAGTCTAAGGACCATTTTCAGCTGAATGCAAGATTCAACTTCCAAAGAGAGGCAGGCTTCCAGATAGCCTTATAGATAGATCCTTCTCTTTGCAAATATACATTTTGTATTTTATATCTGACCCTCCCTCAGTCTAGTTATGCTTTACTTTCTTTAACATTTTAGACCCTTTGCTGAAGTCAGAACAATTCTTCCATTACTCCTAGAATGTGTATATTTACTTTCTCTTCAAGTGATTTTCAAGCACAACTTCATCATTTACTAAACTCCAATACATGCTACTGCAGACAATCATGTAATCTCCCCACTATTCAGTTTGTGAACTGAGCACTACTTACAAACCCTGTGCCCCTGGGAAATTTGTAGAATGCATTTATAATTCTGGGGGTTTTTTTGGTTTTTTTTTTTTTGGTAATGAACGAAGCCTTAAATTCCTTGGCTATTTTAATTAGTATTAAGCTAAACCATAGGGCTACAAGGGGTTGTTATCCATCTCTTGGGACATAGGAAGCACTCTAACTGAATATTTAACAGCATTTAGGTACAAGAGCAAAGAAACTCCTTCCATCACAATTCATTTAGTTCAATGGCTAGTTTTATGTTTGATGTAATTGATGCTTCAAATAACTTGTTTCCCATTCAACTCTAGTTCCACTGTTAGAATAATGAGCTTAATCTGATCTTCATTTGAATGCTGATCCAATTTGAATGCTGATCCAAGTCATTTCCTAAAATATCAAAGAGTTCTCACAGCAGACAACATAGACACATTTCAGACTATAAAGAGTACCTCTTCAGAATCTCAACAACACACTATACACTAGATCCGTTATCTATCACTTACTACAACTTAGCCCACCTACTTGCAACCTCAATCAGCTGCTTAATATATGTTTAGAAAATTTGTATCACCTTATATTAACCAGTTATCTGACTTGGCAGTGAATTACCTACTGGAAAATAATGCAAGTTACTTAAATACATCATAGGCTTATAAAGATGATGCTGGGAAGGGAGTTGCTACCCTTCCCCCACAAGAATAGAAGTCCATGTTCCATGATTGGCACCCCGAACATGGATTTGCATTCTGGAATTCCATGAGAAGGGTGTTTTTCCCCAGAGGCCATGAAAGATGTGTCCCTGAACACAGTTATAGCACAGGTTAGGGACTTACAAATGAGTGAGCTGTTTAAGTAGTTTGTACTTTATTACTCTGACCCCTACATATGATATTTTAACTATTTGCAACTTACTTCTTTGATTTCTAAGATGAATGGGGGACCTTATCAGCCTATTGAAACAGCTTTAGTGTAAACTGTTCTGTTTGTGTATCCAAAGCCTGTGAAAGGTGCAGGAAACAAATCTTTTCCCCCCTTATTTTAAACTAGCACATTTACCTGGTAATACTTGGGTCCTTAACTCAAGTTTGTGCACTTTCTTCTTGCTCCCTGACAATGATGAAGGGGAACAGCTAGCAACATCCCTGTATAAATCTGGAGGAGGAGCTTCAGTCCCTCTGCCCTCTCTAAATGGTGCCTGGGGGTGGGAGGCTCAGGGTTTGGGAAGTCCTGGGCAGATGGGCGCATGCACGTCAACCAGACTGTTTCACCTGCCTGGTGATTCTGTCTTTTCTGTATGGTTTTATGAGAAGTATCTCATTCCAGGCACATCCCATTTCCCTGGCACAACCAAACCCTTATGTTGCATTAAGATATAATAAGAGGGAGCTGTATACCGAATTTGGTAGTCCTGGCTTTTACTGTTTAGAAGCAGTTCTTGACAAACACAGAAACAGACAGGCAAACTCTCTCAAAAGTATGGTAGATGACAAACTGTTTCAGTATTAACCCTAAAGAGAGCAAAGGCACATACAGATACATATCAACAGCTGCAAACACGTTTACTTGGTTGGCAGTCTGGAACATTCCAGAGGTTAAAGAAATTGCAGGATGCTACTTGGTTTTCATGGTCCAGTTTTATACTTTTATCTTCCTTTTGAAAGAAAAGCTTGAGCAACTGGCCAGCACTCTTGTACCACAGAGCTTACACTAGTCTCTCCCAATCACCTCAGACATCCATTCTGTCCCTCCCATGATGCAAATTCAACTTTGATTTCACAAACACATCTCTGAAGAACAACAACAACAACAACAAAAAGATGGCACTGTTTTTCCCTAAAATTTTTGAACTAAAATGTTTTCCTGAAAAGGGAGTCTGTTCTGAGGATTCTACCAAATTAGTATTTTTCTTTTCCCCCTCTTACAGGAGGGATTTTCCACAAACAGGGGGCTGTCTCAAACAAAACAAAATTTTTGGCTTACGATCCTCATGCAAGATTATAGTTTACAGAAAAAAAAATTAAATTCTCCACTAGGTACTTAGGATTGCCAGATGGTTTCAGAAAAAATACTGACCAACAACAACAATAAACCATGCCAGGAAAAGTTTGTTGAGAAAAAAAAAGGGGGGGACCCCCAAGTGTTGTTAAGCAAAAAACAAACAAAAAACATCATGGTCCCTTTAAAAACCGTGTGGTGAGGTGGAACCCAGTAAGCACTAAGGTTGTCAGATTGCCTCCATATTGAGACTGACAGCCTGGGATCTTCACCTCCTGGCCAGAAAAAATCAGAAAATACTGGACATTTTAGATGTCAGGTATTTTCTGAATTTTTTTTTTTACCGGAGGAGGCGAAAATACCAGACTGTCCGGTTCAATACCGGATACCTGGCAACCCTAGGTAGCATTATTATTTCCAGAGATACAGCTTATCTACATCTTGCTGTAGTGGGCTCTTTGCAAAACAAATCACTCAGATACAGTCACAGGCCTTTTAAGGTGGCTGGGATTCAGCCTCACCTGCACCAAGTTCATCTCACTTCCCTGATCTCAGGGAAAGGGGATAACACCACGGGACATGTGATGAGTATTTGTGATCCGAATTTAGGCCTGCTTTGGAACATAACTTAAGAGAAACCTGAGTTAAGTCAGAGAGTAAATGGAGTGGGAGAGCCTGCCCCTTGATCAAGTAAAGAATTGGACCAAGGACAAAACATTATTTTGGATTTGGAATTTTGGTTAAAAATTTCATTTAAAAATGCATATGGTCAAAAAATCCAGCTCTTTCTGTATGGTCATATAGAGTCTATAAAAGAGAATACAAATAGCAGAAATTAGTTATGAACCAAATTTGGCTCTCATTTATATATGTGCATATTTAAAAGAACTCCATATAGGTCAAATGTGAAGAAGTTGTTCCTTGTCTCTAAAGCAAGGGAAAGTGAATCTGAATATACAGAGAAAGCAGATTTCTTGAATAAGCTGCTTTTATTTTGCATAGTCCCTTCTCAGAAGAGAACTGCCCTTTGAAGTGAGAGATTGCAGAAGTTCCTTTCATCTTTTCAATTCATTTATTTTCATCTAATTAAAAAAGCATAACAATATGGGAAATGACTGACATACATATCTAAAAGTAGCTCATTCATAGCTTATTTTCACCTTTTAAATCTGTTGTGTATTACCTATATTTGAAACAAAATACCCCAATACGATGGTTTTTTTGTAGAAATACAACTATTTATTGTATTTAATTTAAACTGCCTTGTAGTGGAACTAACATGAAGCTGAAGGCTTGAAGTGCTGAAAGTATGACCTCAGGAACCAACTATTTTCAATGAAATACAAGCTTTAATGTTAGCAGCAAATGCAATCTCTAAAATTATCAGGGAAATGGAATTTAATTGATCTCACTACTTATTCACAACATCAACATCCACCATTGGCAAAAGAAGCTATATTTTTCTCTCTTTCTTTAATGTAAACAAATAACTACTGACCCAATACATGAATAGGCCCTAATTTTAACTTTTGATAGACCTAAAAGTCTCATTGTGCTGGGTTTCTGGGACATCTTATGGTTAGAACTCTCCATTGGAGACTGAGTTATCATACCACATGCTGCCGATTTAATGCCTCTCCTGCTTGGTCTGGAGTTTTCTTTCCAGCCAGTGCCACTTTTGGTGGTATATTGACTAAATGCAATCCCATTGCCATTAATTACTTCGGAAAATTTTGGCCAGGGCCATGGAGTATCAATCACTTTTGAAAACCATGAGTGAACTCCTAAGCTCATTAACGTCAAAGGTAAAACTCTGCATTTATTTTAATGTATCGAAGATTTCATCCTTTGGTTTCTGATTCCACCCCAATGGTAACTTGCCATTGACTTCAGTGAGAGCAGGACTAGATCCATGGACGTCAAAATATTTTACACTAACTTCATTATCATTTGAGTATATTTGCCTCACAGTTATTTCCAAATTCCTACGCAGTTGATGCAGCCTGTGCAAATAAAAATCAGATTTAGAGGTGGTCCATTGTAAAGGGTATGCAAGCTGTGGTGATAGTACACTTCTACAGTAACCTGAGTTTCCTGTAAGTGTCTGCACAATGGTCTACTTCAATGAGCCGAGAATTTGAATCATAGTAGGATTGTAATAAATTACAGACTTCTAAATAAGACACCTTTCTAACCATTTCAGCAACTCATTTTTACCTCAGTGAGAGATACATTACCCTTTCATGAGTGATGACTGTTTCTAATGCAATGAAATTAATATGCTTATCCAGTGCTTGAATGACTACCATTCATGGAGTAGCAGAATCAATCAATTTTTATTTCTCAGGTACTGCTGTTCCATGAGGTACTGTCTCTCGGATTGTTTCCGATTTGATGAACTTCTAATTGGCAACCTTATTCACCATTTACATGTGTAAAAATCTTCCCTTTTTGTTTAGACCAAGTCTTTGAATTTGTTACTCAAATCAATCTGAATGACACATTCTGATTTTATAGCTTATCTGGTCCTCTCAATCTGTGAATAAAAGTGATGCTTCTGAGAACTAGATATTACAGCCTGCATTTCAATTAGTTTCAGTTGGATGCAAATTTTTAATAAAATATTAAAATTCTTGCACGACTACAATTTTTCAGCTGGTAGTCTACAATATTATTTAAAAAAGAAATGACTTCAACAGAACTTCTATTACCACCATTTAAACCACACAGTGTGTTACACTGCCATTTAACAAAAGATCATTTGCATCCAGAGGATAAAAAAATTCTTCTCAACATGGACTCTACAAGGTCACAGAAAATTAAAAATTAAACATCTGGTTTTTTTTTCCCCAGTGGCAAGATCCAAAAGTTACAAAAATCTTTATGATACTACTAATCATATAATAAAACATTTCCCTAAGAATTCACACATTGTGCCAGTAAGACTGTACTTTGTTGACAAAAATTAACATTCATCTTTCTCTTAAAGATTCCATACTACATAGGAATATTTCTTTAAGAAATGCAATGCATTAAAAATAAATTCTCAGCACCATCAGACTTGCTGGCTAACGGATGCATGTACTATGCTATATTACTCTTTGAGATAACAGTATAGTTTACATAACCTTGTTTCAAATGTAGGTTTTTTAAAAATAAATAAATAAAAACTAGGAGGCTGTGTCCCCCGCTTGCTCTGCTCGCCAACCCCCATCTCAGTTGGGGAGGGCCCCGGGGTGATGCCACCCAGCCCTGCCCCCCCACCATCGGGAGAGTCCAAGGCAACCCCAGCCCAGCTCTCCCTGTGGCCAGCCCAGAGGCCACTCTGACTCTTTGTCCCCCCCCAGCTACCAGGAGGGTCATCACTCTCCCCCGGACACCGGGAGGGGCCGAGCTGAGGTTATATCCCTCCCCCCCACCGCCAGGGGGGCTCCAAGGCTGTCCTGGCTTTTGCCCCACCTGGCCCCTTGTTCTCCCCTCTCCCTGCCCTGGGTCTTTGCTTTCTCCCCCTCCTCAACTGCTGGGGAGGTGGGCCAGGGCAAGGTGGTACGCAGCACCTCCTCGGCCTGGTTTTTCTGCTGGCCCACCAGAAGAGGCTGGGCTCGAGCCATGTCGGGCCTCGTTTTCCCCCAGCCACTGGGAAGCCCCAGCCCTCCATGTGGGCCCTGGGAAGGACTAGGCTGGGGATGGGTGGAGCTTGTTCCTGTGGGGGACAGTGTGACATGATGACATCACTCTATCATTCCGTGCTCTAGGCATTGCAACTTGGCAAATATGGTCGCAAATCCATTCAGGTTTGGCCTGGCTGCCTCTCTATCATCATCAGCAACCAAAGTGATGCTGTAGCCCTGTGTGCCATGCTGGAAGGCCACTCAAATTCCACAGGTCTATGGGCCCTTGGAAAACAGTCCCTTTTGTTTCTTTCTCCCACTATTCAGCCTGGGGCATAAGCAAGAAGAAAAGGTCAAAGCAGAGAAGGAAAAATCAATGACATAACTTCTTTTTTTTGGGGGGGGGGGAGGGGGAGGGGACTTGAAAAATGTAGTGGAAAGGGAGAAGGGGGGAAAGTTGGAGAGGGAGACAGTGTCCTTCCATAGACTTTCTTACTTTTTTCAACTGAAAAAAGAAAACGTTGGTCAAAAGTTACTTTGACTCACACTTCAAATGTTTTTAAAAGATGCCCATGAAGCAGAATTAACAAAAGACTGAGTATAACTGTGCAGAATCTGAGCACACTCTGAAAGTTGACTTACTTAGATGCTTAGATTGCTTAATACAATGGTGGACAACCAGTAGCCTCACAGGGTTCTATGTGTGGCCTACAAGACATTTTGTTTATTGTTGCCCCCGGGAGGGTTGCCAGATTCTGTTGGCTTCCATTTGTGTAGCCTTTTTCCTATAGTGTCAGTAAAGTGACACGCATATAAAGCAGGGCACAGGAAGTGAGCTGCATGCTGATTGCACAAAACATTGACTGGGAAAACTGTGCGATCCCTCTACATCCAATCAAAGGTCACCAATGGTTCAAATAGCACATCCCACAAATTCTAGGTATATGCAAGTGCTGTTAGCAAAACTATCCTGGAAAATACCATGTTGCTTATGACAATCTTGCGGCACACTGAGATGAAGGAGGGTCACTCAAGGTCTGTCTACACTTGCACCCTCTTTCAAGAGAGGGATGCAAATGAAGACATTCAAAATTACAAATGAAGCCAGGATTTAAATATCACACGCTTCATTTGCACAATCATGTTATGGCGCTATTTCAAAATAGCGCTATTTTGAAATAACAGATGCTGTTAAGACGCAGTTATTTTGAGAGAAAACCCTTCTCTCGAAACAACTGGTAAACCTAATTTTATGAGGAATAAGGGTTATTTCGAGAGAAGGGTTTTCTCACGAAATAACTGCATCTTAACAGCATCTGTTATTTTGAAATAGAGCTATTTCGCAATAGCGCCATAATGCAATTATGCAAATGAAGCACGGGATATTTAAATCCCAGCTTCATTTGCAATTTCGAATGTCTTCATTTGCATCCCCCTCCTGAAAGAGGGTGCAAGTGTAGACATACCTTCATGCAGCCCAATCACTAGCCTAAATTGCCCATCGCTGGCTTAGACTGCAGAGTATCAGGCAGTACATGAATTAATTTGATGAACATTCAGGGCCAAATCCATAGTGGCTGAGTGTAAACTAAAGGAGTTCCACTGAAGTCAGTGACCAGCTGACCCTCAGTGGTCTGTGTAGCAGTAATAAAATAATAAATAATATCATCTTCCATCTCTAGATTGAGCCATGGCACAATTAAGAAACCACTTTCTTTCCTACAAATTAGAACTGAGAACTGAGAGTATGTCATATTCAAAAGCCTGCTCTTATATGACAATTACGTAGTAGTTAGCATGAGGAATACATCATCAGTGTTTCCTACCAGCTATTTACTGTTCTTTCCTCTTATCAGAATATGTATTTATGTGGAACTATGAGCAGTCTTTGGTTTATGTTAACTATAAAGAACCACTAATGGGTAAATGGAAGGCTGATAAATTATGTTTAATGTTTGATATATACAAATGACAAGGTAGGTATCAAAACAGGTTGGCAGCATGATGCGACTGGCATTATTAAATCACAGTTATAAAGCTGCTTGGTTTCAGAATGAAATCTGATTAGCTAGTTTGCATTTTGAGACCTTTATGATAATAATGAAATTGTCACAGCAGGCTGAAAAGGGAGACAAATACAAGTGATACTTCTGTGCAAACTTCTCATCTAATGATGACATTCTAAGAAACATGCTGGTTGCCATGTGCATCACACACTTTTGGAAGAGGGGTACTTGGACATAACTCATTGAGAGGCTATTGTATGAGAAATCATTTCCCATTTCTCCTCTTGCTTGATGAAACACTAACAATGAAATGTGACACACCAGTTCAATAACATTCAGGCAATAAACTGTTTTACTACAAAACTGGGCTTAATTCTAAACAAAGTAATAAGTTTACATCTTAGGACAGAAGAATCAGAGTAACAGTTGGAATTGTTATGTTTCAATGTTTTTAAGCCTCACAACAGCCCTGGGAAGAAGGGCAGTATTGCTATCCCATTTTTCAGATGAGGAAAGTGAGGCTGAAGTGTTAAGTGATTTTCCCGAGGCCCTAACCAAATTGATTTGCAGGCCTGAGACTGGAACTCAGGAAATGCATGATTCCCAGAGTCCCATATTCAAATGGAAGACGATTTAACAAGCTCTATAAAATTTCCCCCGGCACTGGGAATTCTCGAGCAGGACAGAGTTTAGGATGGACGACTTTCTAAGTTTGAAAATCAGACCACTTTGCACCATGTCCTCCCCCACCCCCTAGCCTCAGTGGGGGCTCTTGTACATTTCAAAGGAGGAATGCGGAAGTGCCTATTGACTAGTCGATGGAAATTCCATCGACTACTCGACTAGTAAATTAACCGCTAGTTAACATCCTTAATCTCTCAGCATGCGTTGGAACGAGACTTGAATACCGGTATTTTGTTGAACCAGCAGTAAGGTAAGCCACTTTTTAAAAAATCTGACATGAACAGCTTACTTTGTACTAGCTGGTGGACACTCTTTACAAGGGCTGATTCTTTCAATTTCTTCTGTCCTTCAATTTAGAGCTGTGCAAAATCTGTAAGCTGCTCTGTGGTTTCCTGCCTCCAAACAATTTGCAGGCTCAGATTTCCTTGCATACATCACTCTGCTGTCTTAGCTCCTTCCTTCATTCCATTACTGGAGCAAAGGCCCCAACCTGCTTCATCCCAATAATATCCTGTCTTTTAACATCCAAATGCATCACTCCCATCACTACAGGGAATCTGGTACCTATTTAAGGAATACAAAAGTAAAAACCGGACATTCAGTGAATCTGAGAACCATGGGGTTAACCAATTCATAATTACTTCCTTATAATCCAATCTGTTGTAATTAGCTTTAGTTGTAATTAATTAAAATGTTACTATCTTGCTACCACAATCATGTGACATTGCTAGCTAAATTGCTCACATTAAGAGCAAAAATAATTGCACTTAGTAACATCAGTTTTGTTCTGAATTTGCATTAACTTTCTATCAATAGGACAGTATGATTTATTGACTAGTTCTGAGTACTTCCAGTTGTAAGAATCTCTGGTTTAAAAAAAGTGATAATTTTATTTAGACTAATTATCTAACAAGTTGATTTTGACAGATGTATGATTTTATAAAATGGTGTTAAAACAATACAAATACCGCCCCTGTGAATGCATCTATCTGAAGATACACACATTCTCTCTCTCCCTCTCTCTCTCCTTTAGCTATCTCAGAGACAATAGAATAGTCAAAAGAGAATTTGTACAGAGACACTGTAATACAAAATACTCATCAGGCAATCTCAGTTTGCACTATTAAAGATATTATTTATTCACTCTTATCGAGAAAAGACTTGCAGAATCCAGCTCTCAGTGCATGTGTAATCCTACTACTGGCAATATATTGATTCTTAGAAAAACTGCTGGGAGTATGATAGCAAGAAGAAAACAAAAATGGCGGCATGAAAACCTCATAGAATGATACCCTTCCCCAAAGAAAGGAATGCATTCTATATGAACCCTCCTAGACAGGATTTTTTAGTTTGTCAACTTCTAGTTAATCACAGGTAAAAAACCAGATACCCTGGTATTCTCAATTAAAGAATTCACAGAAACCAGGAAAATATTTGCAGGTAGCAGGACTCAGAATTACCTGAGAAAACAGTCACCCAACTTTGCTATAAGTACCATGGATGGCATCACTCTAAACTCCCCAGCTACCTTAGATAATTAAGCATGTGGCTGCAAGTAGGAAACCTGCTGAATGGAGTTCCAGCAATAAATATAGGGAAGTACAGTGGAACTTAAATATATGCTTAACATTATGTGGATGTAAGAAAGCTTTAGAGGGGTGGCTGAGTTAGTCTGTAACTGGAAAAACTTAAAAAACAATTAATAGTCTAGCAGTACCTTAAAGACTAACAAAACATGTAGGTGATATCATGAGATTTCGTGGGCACAACCCACTTCTTCAGATGCCCATGAAAGCTCATGATGCCATCTACATGTTTTGATAGTCTCTCTGGTGCTGGAAGACTATTTGTTGTTTATTATGTGGATGTGTACGTTTTCATGGAATCAGGTCCTTAGGAAGGTAGCAGAGAAGACAGAATGGCAAGCCAAGCTTGATTGAATCTATAGAGAAAATTCCAGTTCAGTCAACAAGGTGCCATGGCACCATGTCATCATGCAACAGTGCTTATATCATGATGCAAATGAAATGAAGTCATAAAATTATCTCAGAATAGCTGAGTTGCAGGGACCATAGGGCTTGCCTACACCAGGTATTTGTTTGTACTACAGAGGGTTAAATTCTAGTGTGGAGTATGGTACTGTGTAATAATTAGCTCCCGTGGACTCTGCTGGTGTTCACTGAAAGTTCCCTAGTGTTCATTTCTCTAGTACTGTTGGAAACATGACTACATTACACACACTAGGGTTAGGGTTCAGGTTGCAGGCTCTGGAAGGGAGTGGGATGCATGAAGGAGTGGGGGGGGGGGAACTTTGAGAGGTGCAGCACTTACCTGTGGCACCCAGGTGGAGAAGCTGAGGTGGGGGGGTGTCTGCACACTTCTGCCCCCACAGGCATTGCCCTCACTGCTTCCCATTGGCCGGAGGGGCACTCGGGTCAAGGCAGCAGGCGGAAATACACACACAGACACAGACACAGACACACACACACACACACACACACACACACACACACACACACACACACACACACACACACACACACACACAGGAGATCTTGCGAAAACACACACACACACACACGCACGAGATCTTGCGAAAAAACTTCTTCCAAAAGAGCATGTCTACACAGCAAAACCACATCAAAAAAGTTATCTGCTTTTTCGAAAGAGAGCTTCCACACTGACTGGATGCTCTCTCACATTTCAGCTGTGATTACTATGGACAGAGTGGCCACGAGGGCACCCATACTTTTTCCTCTTTCCTCTTCTTTCAAAAGAACTCCTTCTTCCCTGTGAAAGAACTCCCTCTTCCCTGTCCACCCATGCCTTTTTCTGAAAGAGCTCTTCCTTGTAGAAAGAAGTTTACCAATGTCGGAAAAACACCTCTGTTCTTTCGATTTCTTTTTCAAAAGAATGTGATTGCAGTGTGGACGTAAGTGAATTTTTTTTGGGAAAAAAGACTGTTTTGCCACAGGAACATGTTGGCAGCAGCACAGAAGTAGGGTCAGAAAGCTGTTCTCACCCTGCTGTGCGGCTGGTGGGGGGGAGGTAGAGCCATTTTAAATGGCTTAAGGATGGCAGGCTGAGTTGGGGCACATATGGGAGAGAGAGTGCAAGCTGGAAGGCAGGGCTGGGGGAAGAGACCCTGCCCCAAATTTTGGAGGAGCAGGCCCCCTGCACCATGGGCTCATATAATTCACAGCCAACGTGCAAGCCTAAGCTTGTAGATTTGAGTTCTAAGAGTTTCTGCTGCAGATTTTGAAGTACAGTATAGATGTACCATAAAAGGCACAACACCCTAGTGCAGCCACTAACCCCGGCCTGCCAGGCCACAGCACTCTGCTAGGCCACACCCCCAGCTGCTAATGAGGCCCTCCCACTGTGGAGCTCTGTTCCCTATAAGGTGAGTGGAGCTGCGAACTGCCCTATGCCGCAGCTGGAGCTGGGCTGCAGTGAGGCTGTCCCTGCTGGGGCAGCCTCATCACAACCCTGGTTCCAGCTCCAGCAGTAGCCTGTCTGGCAGGTGGTTGCCTCGTGTCCTTTCCACTGCAGGGGCATGTTCAGGACCAGGGAGCGGAGCTTTCATGGATCAGGTTAGAGGCCCTGGGGAGCCGCGCCGGGTGTCTGCGATTTTTGCCCATTCTCTGGCAGGGCCCCGCTTCCCCTGGTAGGTCTCCCTTTCCAGCACCACAGGTCTGGCAGCTTCCCAACACCTGGGGAACCACAGCCGGCAGCACTGGTTGGAGTTGTGTGCGGGGAGCTGGGGTCCCTGACTCAAACCAGCAGATGTCAGAGGGGCTAGTACTGCTCGACAGTTGGGTGGGTGCCATGAGCCCGAGGCGTGCCCAGGCTGAGTGACCCTGCATCTATAGGTCCCACTGTTAACGGCCTGGTGAGGAACTCCTGAACCACCAGAAATGTGCGCCCGCCCCTGTTATGTGTGCCGCAGACACTGCCGAACCCCTGTGTATGTCGGAGGCAGCTCTGTCACCAGGTCTGGCAGGGCAGGGGCAGGGTCTGTTCCCAGCAGTGGAAGAGTGCTTTGCTGCACAGCAGAAGAGCTGCACAGAGCCTGGCATGGCAGCCATAGAGCAGCCACGACCCAGGCAGCAGGACTCAGTTGGTGGCTGGGAGATAGCACAGGGCTAGGTAAGGGGGGCAGGGCTGGCACTGGAGTCTCTGGGGGCAGAGTGAGTGCTGGGGGGTTCTAAGAGGGCTGGCACAGGGGAGGGCTCTGGGGATGGGGCTAATATTGGGGCATGGGGACTGGCACTGGAGGTTGGGTGCAGGGGATGCTGGAGTCAGTAGCTGGTGCTGGGGGGTAGTGGAAGGGTGGGGGATTCTAGGGGTTAGGGCTGGCATTGGGGCACTCTGGAGGCCAGGGGCTTTTGATGGACCCATAACATTTTATTTGCATCTTCATTATTTGCATAATCAACATGCAAATATAATATTACCAGTCCACCAAAAGTTTGTGATGGGTGCTGGTCTCTGGTATCAAAAAGGCTGGGAACCACTGCCGTAGTGCATATTAGAATATATGTCCCTCAAGTTTGGACTAATGAAAAGCCCATCATTTCCCAAAGCAAGATATGAGCAACTCCTGTTGAAATGCTGGGAGCTACCATATTCCGCAGGGAGAGTTCAAGAGTGGAAAAGCAGGGCCATCTTGATTCTCTTAGCTGAGAAATGGCAAAAACATGTTTAAAAGATGAAGCATAAAAACATGGACCAGCTGGAAGGCTTTTAGAAGATAAAAGATATGCAAGTAGAGATCTCTCAGACTCAGCTCTATGTAAATAAAGAATAGAAATTCTAAAACATCTAGCTTTCTGTATCAGAAAACAAAAATATTTTCAAATCTCAGTTAACTTAATACATTTCTACCATTGTATATTTTGGCCCCAAACCAGAAAATACTCAAGCACATTCTTAATTTTAAGAGTGAGTAGTCTTGACGACATGGGAATGGAATTATATCATGGGGATTATATGATATAGATAAGGGACTAGATTCAATGTCTCCAGAGGGTCTTTCCAATCCTCTGTCACAGTGACTAAAAGATTTCCTGTTGTGCTTAAAATTAAGTATGTGCTTAAGTGGGTTTTTTCCCCATCAGAGCCTCTGATAACTTACAAAAATGGAATGTGATCTTGCGCATCATTATAAAGTAACATAACCATCTGGCTGCTGCAAACATTGTCTGCTTCCAAAACAATTAATTTTACAAAACAAATTATGAATATATTCCAGATATTTTGATGTCTTTTTTTTAACATATAACAAATGTAAGTTAAAAAAGTCCTATTAAGGCTTGTCAGGCCATTCAATATTTTGATACATTGCCTATGTTTATGAAAGACTCCCCCTGTATATGTAAATGTTTGCCTTTACAGGCTATAATTACTGAAAAGATATCCAGTTGAGATTAGATTTCAGTTATAATTAATGATGAATATGTCAACGTATTATGATGTTGTTTATCATGCTGCCTGCAATGTAATTTGGAGCAATAATACTAAGACTTGCTATGTGACAGTTATTTAGCATTTAAGTCGTCTTAAGATGCTCTGCAGAGTATCTTGAATGTTAACTATGTGAAGATTATTTCATACAAAAGCAGCTTCAGGCAAAATGCTGCGACAAGTTGCCAAAACCCAGCAAAAGCTCTTTAAGTCTTATGTCATCTGTTAGGTGAAATATGATAACTAAATAATTTAGACATGTAGTAAAGTTAATGATAAATCCAAAAGGCAATTTAAAAAAAAATCACATTATTAAGGCCATTTAGATTGTATGTCGGGAAAATACCCTTTGTTCTTTGTACCGATGCATTTGAAAAGATGAGACATCTCTCTCTTGAGCAAACAGAAGGCTAAAGAGTCACGGATGTAACACCACCCCCTAAATTTTAGGCCCAACAATATCAGCTTCCAATGTTTATATAATTTCCCATCAGTTTCCATAGTCATAGTCTGATCCCATTTAGTCACTTCAGATCTAGCTGTGCATTAGAATATTATACTCATGGGTGTCCATGCTAGCAGATACTTGTGCAGGACTTTGGCTTTGCTTTGTAGTAAATTCTAAGCTTCTCATGAAGAGTTATGCACCATATACTCCTAGTGCAGATGTCAGTGACCCTCACAGACTTTTGTGGAAGGCAGTTTTATGTTTATTAATGCACATTTAAAATAAACAAATGTATCACTGATTGCTGTAACTAGTGCGCTAGAATGTTCGCACCTGTTTCTACTCACATGGAAATTGGTCAGAAGAAGAAACAGCCACAGAGAATAAATTCATTACTTTCACATTTGAAAAAAAATGGTACAGGAGGTCAGCAAAGTTTTAAATGAAAATTCTACTCTGAGGAGACTGGGTAACCATATTTGAAGGGAAAAATTTAATTCTCACAGTGTTGGGGAGGGGGAGAGGTGTAATTTTTCATTCTTTTGACTTTGTGACATACTGAGTGCTGGCCAGATGGCTTTTGCTGGAACTGGGGGGAAATAAATTCAGCTCTGCAAAAATGTTTCTTGCCACAGGTCATTTCTGCACGGTTATTGCATGGGAATATAACCTTTTAGGAGTGCTGATATTTTCTGATTTCTTTTTCAAACCCCTGCTTAATCATGTTACATTAAGAATGATGAATCAATCTGTTATTATTAGGATTTTGCATTTCTAGTGTGAAATACTCCATTAAACTCTAAGTCATCAATAATTTCCTGTGATGTAACTTGCATGTTATTAAATATGCTGTATAGTGATCTCTTGGTTGCTTGGATAAACATTCCTGATGCAAAAATGAACTCTAATAATAAACATAAATACAGGTTGAAACTCTCTTAACCAGGATTCTCTGGTCCAGCAACATCCATGGTCCAGCAGGGATGTTGCAGGACCAGACAGTCCTAGTGGAGGGCCAGCAACAAGGATCTCTGCAGGGCTGGCAGAGCTACGGGCTGCCTGCAAGGGGCGCTGATAGAGGGGCCACCCTGCGGGGTTGGAAGACCCGGCGTGTGGCTGCCCAGGGGGGCTGGGAGCCATGGCACACGTGGCTGTTCAGGGAGCCCTGGTGCACGCAGCTGGCCGGAGTCCCAGTGCATGGTGCATGCAGCTGTCTGGATCCTCAGTGTCGGGCTGCCCGGCAAAGCCAGGTGGCTGCTCAACAGGTTGGCAGGGCTGCAGCACCAGCAGGAAGTAGAGAGCCAGCTGGGAAGCCAGCGGACAGGACAGGGGGGCCTGTGGCAGGGATCCAAAAATGACCTCCCCGGTCCAGCAAAACCCCTCATCCAGGACCAGTCAGGTGTTGAGGGTGCCAGACCAGGGACGTCCAACCTGCAGTCTGAGCCAGATGAACTGAAACTGGTTCATAAAGGTATGAATTATATCTTCCTGTGTGTCCTAAGTGTCTTGTGTCCAGTATGGATTCACTTTAAGGAAGGGAGGACAAGGCTGCTATCAACTACCTTCTCTCCAGGTTTGGAGTCAATGCTCCACTGGTGGAAGCTGCAAGGGATGACTCAGCAAACTCTTGCACCCCCACTTGTAACTAGCGCCACCCTCCTTTTTGGGGTACTCTGAACCCCTACAGATCTCCCAGCACAGGGAAGACTGCAGCCATTTTACTTCTCCTGAAGTCTCCTCCACCTGGCAGACGTTCTGGCTGAAACCATATTAAACCCTTTGGTGATACCTGACCGTAGTATTTTTGCTCTTCCTCCAAAATGCAATCATAAAAATATCAATTTTCTGAGCCTCGCCATATTTCAAAATAGGGTCAGTAAAGATACACTGGAATCTGTGGCCCGCAGCTCTCCTTGCTCTGTCTAAGAAAATTTGTCTTCAAAATTGCTAGGTCATATGCTTGGACTTTGAGGCTTTTTCTATTAGTGTGGCCCTGGAGATTTAGCCTCTCTGTGATGAGCTGATCCCTTGCCTGTGGTAGCTTGATGTAGCTGTTACAGAGCTATTTACTGGATCTCTCCCTAGAAAGACCTGCAGGAACCAGACATGATGCGCCCCTCAGCAAGGAGTCAACCAGAAGGAGAGAGGGCACAGCCTCATAGTGTAGTAGGTATCCTAGACCTAGAAGGATTTCTGGAGACTCAGGCACTTTTGTATTCAGTCTACTGCATCTGCCGACAAATGTACTTATCTCACTGCCTGGAGGAGATAGCAACAACTGAGTTCACAAAGGCTATGTTTACACTATGATCCTTTTCCGCAAGGGGAAATGCAAATGGAGCACTCATTTGCATATGTCACACTTTCATTAACATTTCCTCCTCGGATCCCTTTTGCGCAAGAGGTTTTTGCGCAAAAAAGTGCCTTGACTGCTCCTTTTAGCCTAAGAGGGCAAAACCATTGTTTGTATTCAAGAAGTGACACCAGTAAAAATACTTGTCTCCATCTGTCGACCAGCGGGAAGTATGTCTAAGTGTTTAGACTGCTGTAGGGGTTGGAAGGGAGAACGATACAGGTGAGCAACAGGAATAATGAAATTTAAGTGAGGCTTGTAGAACAGCAGATATCAAAACCAAGAATCAGTTCCCAGGTCAACTACTATGACTTACCAGAATGTATAATTATCATTTAGAATCTTAAATACTAGGAAAATATGGCACACATTTTTCTCTGATAGGTTGAGTGATAGCATGAAAATGATGCAGTCTCTTGCTCAGGAAACTGCAAGTGTCAAAATGGCTTCTGCTTCACTCCCTGAACACTTCAGGGAGACACAGCCAATAAGAGAACAGGAACATGCATAGCCTATGACCCCTACTGACCAGCTCAGTTAAACAATAAGTAAACTTGCTCCCTTCATTAAGCATTCTGAAATTTACAAATGAAAAGTTGTGTTAATATTTGAGAGAATTTGTGCATCAGAGAGTGAGAGAGTCTGTCTGTCCATCTGTTTGTTCAAGAACTTCTTCTAAATGGTAAGAGCGGGGACCACCAAATTTGGTATGTAGCGTCCTCTTATCATAACTGAAAGCAAGGTAAGGGTTTGGTTGAAGGTGGATGCTAAAACTGTCCCCTCTTCCCCCTGATGAGTACAGGGATGCATAAAAGTATACAGAAAAGAGACAGAATCACCGGGCAGGTAAAGGGACCTCCTGGTCTGGGACTGTTCCAGCCCCAAGGCTCCCACGCCATGGCACCCTTTAGGGAAAGTGTGTGTGTGTCCTTCACCTCCTCCCTCATTCATTCAGGAATATTGTTGGTTGTTACAATTTGTCAGGGAGCAAGGGGAAAGTGCACAGTTTGCTCCATTCTTCAGTCACCCTGGGGAGCTCAGGGAGAAGATGAACATGGACCTGCCTCAGACAGGGAACATGCACCTCTCCCCCAGTTGTGCCCACTGCAGCGGCAGTGGTCATGGAGAGGTGCTTCTCACCTAGTTCCAAGTGGCTGTGGTGAGAGAGGGCTGGGACACTGCTTTCACCCTGGGGAAACCTCCATGTTCTACCTCTCATCTCCAGCCCCACCCCAGAGCAACAATTTAAATGAAGAAAAATGAAGTTAAGTTGAGTTAAGGACCTGAGCAACTTCAGGTACATCTTCCAGTTACTACTAAAATTGAAAATTTGGTGTGCGCTGTAGTCTATAGCTATCCAAGAGTTAAGAGAGAAAAACACTGGCTCCATTTTTTGGAATCATTTGCTGATAACTAAGTTGCAGGAAACAACTGTCTGATTTGAAAACCAGTTAAAAGTCATTATTATGTAACTTACAGTATTATGTAACTTATGTAATTTTGCTTGAATACTTCATTGTCCTCAACACTTGGCCATTAATATGCAGTATGCCAACCCTGTTGCAGTTAAAATTGACACTCCGGCCTTAGTTCAGCTCTGCACTGAAATGGTTCTGAGGGCAGAACTAGCTGCTCAGTGTTTAAATTAATATAGTTTGCAGCGCAGTTGAGATATGAACTACATTTAACCTTTTATTGAAATCTGCCAATCCTATGAAAACAATACCGAGACACCATTACTTTGGTGTAAACCTATAAAGATAGCTGAATGACATCATGTTATTATATTTGATGTGTTTTATGAAATTACCTCTAGTCTCCTTTCAGTCATAACCCATTTAAATAACTGTTAGTTTACCTTTTTGAAATGATCACATTCTCTAAGGTTTCCTTAGCAACCCACCATTATCTCTCTTTGAGACATTTAGAGCTCGTTGCTATCCATTTTCTTTGTAAGAAAGATGCAAATCACACAACACACTACCATGAATATTTACCTAACACAAAACCACATTTATTAGAGTTGTTTTAACTGCATTTACTAAAGGACTTTAGCTCTGCAGATAAAATTTCTAATAGAACTTGGCTTAGGTTTGTTTTCAATTAGCTTTTGTGCTATCTATCAAAGCTCTGATGTTTAATTTCACAACAGCCCTTTCAACTGATCTCTTGAGAAAGACCTAGTGGATTGATAAAGCGTATAAAATCTTCTACTATACAAGTAGAATGTTAGTTTTAGGAACTTAATCTTTGAAAAGCTCCCTAAAAGTTTTCAGGATTTTTAAGCTATGCAAAATGAGAAAGTATGGATACAATGTATTTTATTTCACCTAAATAAATGAATAAAAAAAATTGGATGTATTGATGATTAATGACTTTTCTTATGAGATAAAAAGACTGATATAATACAGGTATCATGTGATGTTCCAAAAGATGTAGATTTTGCTGAAGACAGTTCTATGAAGAAGTGACAGTTCACCAAGCAAGCCAATAAAGACCTAAAGACTGTCCAGTATCACCAAAAGCTGGGGTAAATCATCAGTTATGAAAAACAATTCTAATGAGAATCCTAGCAATTCCCAAATCAATCACTATTTTAGAAGCCAACGGAATAAGAGATGAACCAACTCACATACCTTGGTAATAACATGCAAGTCAGCTGGGATGTCCAGAAGAAAATAATGTCCCCAACTGGCAAGACAGCAGATGAATTTACATTTAAACAAGATTAGACCATTCAAAAAGTACAACTCACAGACCAAACTATACATTTGTGACTCAGATGTTATTGCCATCTTAACATGGCAATGTGAAAGCTATAAATCCATCAAAGGTGCTTTCAAAAGCCTTAGAAAAACACTAAGATTAAAAGGGATTAATTTATAACAAATGCAAAGATTTGTCAGAGAATTCAATAATCCCTTATCTGTAGAGTTACCCAGAGAAGAAGATGGAAATATCTGGGACACATTAAAAATGAAGACACAGCATGTGTCGTGGTAGGCATGCCATTAGGTATCTGAAAGAATTCACAAAAATGTGTCAACTGAAAGAATCCTACTTGCATGACTGGGGTAGAAAAAGTGAATAAGGAAAAGTTATTTACTAGTTCCCATAACCTAAGAACTAGGGCTCACCAAATGAAATTAATAGGTAGCATTTTTAAAACAAACAAAAGGAAGTTTTTCTTCATGAAGCACACAGTCAACCTATGGAACTCCTTGCCAGAGGATGGTATCAAGACCAGGACTTTAACAAGGTTAAAAAAAGAACTAGATACATTCATGGAGGAGTGTCAGAGTGTTGCCCTGCCCTGGCCCTTTAAGGGGCTGAGAGTAGGGAGTCAGGGGAAGCCCAGCTGTGGCAAATGAGGAGGGCCCAGCTGGAGGCAATAAGAACAGCTCCAAGGAGGAGGAGAGGGATATCTACCTGCCTGCTGCTCTGGAGGGAGAGCAGTGGAGACCTGACTGCTGGGGAAGCAAGATGCTCCCTGGAAGAGGGCAGGACTGGGAAGGCTATGGCAGGATGAACCCAGGTTACACGGCCTGAAGCCCAGTGCTGCAAGGAGGCAGCCCTAAAAGGCCGGGCTGTGAAGGAGGCAGCCTTGGCTAGCATGGAGGCAGCTGCGTTAGACAGGGGGCGCTTGAGCCAGGGAAGCCCCAGGTCATAAGACCAGGAGGCAGTGTTGCAGGAGGTAACTGAGCAGGCAGAGGTGCACCTGTGGCCAGGGAGGAGGGGCCTGGAGATACTGCGGTCTGCCTGGAGGGACTATTTAGGGACTGGCAGTGGGCCACTGAGGCCGGGATGGCGTGGAGGGAACTGGGTGTTCCCGGGGCAGAAGAACTGGGGATCCTAGGGAGTAGAGAGGACCCTGGACTAAAGAACGACTCCCCCTGGAAGGGGGCATGGACTAAGAACAGAGAGGTCACTGCCAGAGCGCAGTGCCCCGAAGACCAACACCACACCCAAAGGGGGCACGTCAGTGGCGGAACAGCCAGCTACTTCCCCCAAAAGCCACCTTGAGGGAAGAAACTGTGCGAAAAAAGTGAATGAACCCACTACAGAGGTTAGGTCCATCCGTGGCTATTAGCCAGGATGGGTAGGAATGGTATCCCCAGTCTCTGCTTGTCGGAGGCTGGAAATGAATGACAGGAGAGAGATCGCATGATGATTACCTCTTCTGTTCATTCCCTCTGGGCACCTGGCATAGGCTACTGTCAGCAGACAGGGTACTGGATTAGATGGACCTTTGGTCTGACCCAGTACTTATGTTCTTAGGCTTAATGCAATAAAGAACATGAAAAGAGAAGCAGAGGGTAGATGTGGATGGCAGACTTGTTTGTGCTCTAAGCAATGTCAGATGGCGTGGAAAGGATTTAGGTTCATACGGAGGATGCCAGTGTTTTATAGAGATGTGGACGATGTTTAACTCCGAATAAGCATGAGGTCCTTAAGGGCGGGGACACTGGATCATATCTTAAAGGTGATCTGCAAAGTTCTATTGATTTTTTTTCCTAATGGCGCACATATGTTAGCAATGACATCACAAACGCTGCTCTTGTTAGTAGCCATAATTTGAGTTTGAGAGCATTTTCCCTAATTACTATTTTTCCCTTCCCGCATCTTCTATATTGGGGAACAGCTTTAACCCAAACAACATAACTTATACCCCATTGTGTTAAAGAGGTTAACAGAGAGAGTGAGAGAAACAAGAATGGCATTTTCCTCTGTTTTGCCTGCAAATAGCAATGATATCAGGAAGGGGGAGAACTTTAAGGGGGAGAACTCTAATCTAGATAAGAAACTGACCTGAAGAACTATTGCAGAATAAACTATTCTAGAATTAGTACCCCCAAATAAGGATACTCAGGCTAGTCAATGGGGGGCAGGAGGGAGAAAACAGGATAGTTGCCCTGGGGCCTGGTGATTTCAAAGGGCCTTGAGCTCCTAGCCACTGCCTTTCCTGCAGGAAGGATGGAGGCTGGAGCCCAGGGGCCCTTTAAATCACTGCCAGAGCACTGCATTGTGCACTCTGGGAGGCTTGCAGGGCTGGCCAATTTTTTTTTAAATGTGGTTTTGAGTGACCAAATTGAGACATCTGTTTTGGGACTAATTTTCAAAGGTCCTGACCACTTATAGTTTCCATTGACTCTGGCTGGTGTGGAGACCCTATGCTTCTGACTGAGAACACAACAAGGAAGGCAATCAGTATCCACAGCTATTTATATGTTGGTTTATATAAGTAGCCCAAAAATCACAGAGGAAGTCTGTGGAACTGTCCTGGAGAGAACCCAGTCTCCTGAAATCTAGTCTTTGGTTTTAACCACGAATTATCTCCCTTCTCTGGAGATTAGCACACAATAATGAAGTGCACAGTAGATAAAATATCTCCAAAACAATTAGATCAGCCCAAAGAGAGAAAGAGAGAGCCTGGCTGCTCAGAGGATTATTGCTGAAACACAAAAATTCCCCTAAAATCTAGCTGGCATTTTAAACATATTTGCATATTTCAAAAATTGTGGGGAAAGTCTAGATCTGATCTTCTCCAAGGTTTGTGGGTATTCAGATATGCAGTTTTGGTTTAGGATTTCTCACATGCGCATGAGTGCACACACACATTTCACTTCTCTGAGTACAGCTTGCATACTGAGCAAACATGTTGATTATATTCATCACAGTGACCAGAGGAAAGGTCAATTAACGTCTGCTCAGTAAGCAAGCTATACTCAGAAAGACCAGTGGAAGATGAGGCATTGGATCATATAGGATATAAAACAGAAATGTTAGAATCACCTTGTACAAGTCAGTAATACCATCATATTATGTATATTGCACTCAGCTTTGGTCGGCAAAATAGTATACAATTTGAGAAGCATAGGATACCTGATAATGCTGTGTTCTTATTCTTCCATACTTTGCTTAGTAGGGCCAATGAATCCTTCCAAAATGAAACAATAGTCATGTTTCCCCAGGACTTCTCAGGATTTTAGGCATACATGAGGTATGAGCAAAGAACACGAGCTTGTGGATGTTAGCTGTGACCACTCCACTAGTAAAGTTAGCTGCAAGGAGATTAGCAGAAGACTAATATTTTTGTGAAATAAGAGCCTAACTGTTCCCACTGATCCCCGTTTGGGACGCAGGGTCCCAACATATACCCAAAGGACAAAACTTGACCTATATCTGAAAATGTAATAAAAATATTTTGCTTTTTATTGCCTAAGGAATTGACCTATGACCATACACTACTTTTAATTATATCAGTGTACAACCAGACTGAGTTGACCTAAATGCAATTAATCTGTACTTTCAGTGGTATAGCAGGGACAAAATATGTCCCTAAAAGAAAACAGGATGGTGAAGCTCTGTTAGACAGTCACATGGACAAAAATAAATAAATAAATAAATTAAATAAATAAAACTGCACCTGAAACCTTGACTCTTGAGACCTGACACTGAAATGCAATACTGTACTCTTTTCTGGGAAGACTGCAGGGATATACTTGGCATCCTTTTCATGCATACAAATTGAAGCAATGGGCAGCAAAATCCATGTTCATTCCTAACAAATAAATTAACCTAAGATCTAATTCTTCTATAGTGCAGAGAGTTTTGAGAGAGGAATTTGGTGATAAACTACACACTCAACGTAGTGTAATTATATATACTTGTAACTGTACTGGTAATTATTTTTCTTAATTTGAAGCTTTATCAAACTACTGAGGAAATATTTATAATGTAATTGTTATGCACATTGGCACAATCATAATTCAAACTGCAAATACAGGCCACACTCAATAGCTTTTCTTAAGAGCCAAGTATAATCAGAGGATTGTAATAAGAAAATTTAAAAAAACCTAGACTATCGGAAGAAAATAGAATAAGTCAATCCCTCATTAGGAAACTCTTACAATGAAGATAATAAAAATATAACTTTAAAAAGTGTCACTAATTTTGAGTTTGAATATTGAATTTTTTCAAGGATGTAGAGTTTCTGAAAATAGGATTATTATTAATGCACCTAGTATATGACACCAACTAAGTCTTATTTCCTTGGGATACTCCTGGAAGTCAGTTCTGGAAGGGAAAAGACAAAGTTTGAACATATGCATCATGCAGTAAAACTAATTTAAAAGGTAATCAAATTCCATGGAGCAAACAGATTTACCATCTTATTGCAACATTTGTTATGTTCCCCGGAATCTAAGCAGTAATTGAAATAAACATATTAAGGTAGGATATTAAAAATAACACAATGTAATGCTGTTTTGTAGAATCTGAAAAAGAGAAAAAAAAACCAGAGACCTAAACTTCCAAACCTAATTGTGACTTTCTAAATAGATACACTACTAAACAAATAGAGAAAACACAGGAGCCAGCATGTATCATTGAATTTTAATTGCATGAGGTTGCAGAGTCAAATTCATCCTGGAGTCTAAGATACCATGAAGAAAATTAGCAAACTAACAAACCTCCCAGACAAAATCAGTCTCCAAATTACACACAGCTCACTTACTCTGATTTAGGAGTTTAAGATAAAAACACAGTACACTTTTAGAGTGAGGCTTCTAACCTTGCATTTCTCTGTTTCAGCATAAGGAGGTTTATCTATAAGTATATTACCAAATAGATTATCTTTCTTTTCTGTGCTGGTTAGCCTGCTGTTATCCAATGAGTGTTGTCAGAAAAGGCAGAATTATTTTTTCTGCAGCAAATTGAAACAGATGCCACACAGATATTTTCCCTTGTGGAAATCAGACAAATGAATCTGTCATTGTTTTCTTCTTCTTCCGCCTTCTACCCTCATAGATTTGTAATACCTGTAGTAATTATAACCCCATGGGATGACAAATCACTGCTCTATTACAGTTAATAATTATATGTTCCCAAACAAGTAAAAATGCTGTACTTTTTGAATTCACGTTTTTTCACTTTCGTAATAATGTTGAGTTCACGCGAATTACACTAGTCATAGACTGGAAATAAAAGGTAGTGTTCAGAGCTGTCTTTCGTTTCAATGATGAATCAAGACTCAGTCCTTGACTCAACAGTGCCTAAATCTCATGACTCACTCTGGCAAAAAAAACCAGGCCCTTTCTGGCTTTGAATCCAGTCAGAGCCAAAATCACAGAAGTAGATTTGGAATAAAATTTGTTATAATTCCACTTGCAAATTAAAGAGAATTAGGGTCCAGGTTGCGGTTTAACATAACCCTTGAATTGGAGATCACTCATATATATCCCTGTTTCTATGCCAAAAGGATTTCATATCACAATAATGGCAGTCATATTCCTAAATTAAACGTTATACTGCTTAAGAACAGAAATATACATTCCCAAAGTTAAACTTTTTTTAAACATTTTTCAATTTTTTTGTAGTTAGTTTTTTAAAGGGAAGGAGAAGAAGCTGTTAACCGTGATGAAGAGAAAATCTGAATGTTACAGTTTTCTGTGATCAACTGAGCTTCTTTTAAAGATTAGTTTGTACTGAATCCAAAGGCATTCTGAAATTGACAGAGCATTGTGATGTTTACTGTGCCAAACGTTGATATACGTTGTCTTTAGACATAGAATTGAGTTCTAACAGTGCTTTCTGGACTGAGATGTTTATAAACAATCCCAAATTTTAACAAAAATACAATTCTGTCAGAGTAACAGTATCCATCCCTGGATTAACGTCAGGTTCTTTAGTGCACAGAAGAGAGAGAGAATATTAAGGAGCTTGTTAAAACTCCCTGTTTCTGAATCTGCCCTGCCCCCAGTGTAAATTAGATCCGCCCTAGAGGCTGCTCTAATTTACAACTGAAGGGTATGATCTCTAAGAAACTCTCCACCAATGTTAAAGTGGCAAAGCAGAGTTAGAGCCCCTGCTGCCTCAGACATGCCCCCGTCTCATACTTTACACTGGAGGAAGGGAGATCGGGCGACATAGAAGTCAAATTCTCTGGCTTTACATATTCGGCAAATTCTTCCCCTCATGGGAAAGTAATTCTGAAATAATCCAGATTTCAACTTGGTTGCACCACCCAGGCACTCTGTACTGTATTCAGGACAAAACTATTTATCATTTGAAATAAGACACATCTGGTCCCATAGATTAGAAATCATTTGGCCAATAATCCCATGAAAAACTGCACTAATCATATTCCTGTTATTTTTATGGGTACATTTTCACATGGATTTCTTCCATTTTTCAGTGCAATTTGCACATGAATAATGTGTTGGCAATATCATTTGTAGGCATGAATCTAGTAAAAATGCCCTGCACCATCTCTGCTCTCTAACACACCCATATAAACAACAAGAATTATTTAATCCACTCTGACAAACATTTAAAATGTTGACTTCTATCTTTTCACATCCTTTCAGTTCTTCACATAGATTTAGCTGCACTGAAGAGAATAATACACAGCTGAACAGTTCACTTAACTAGAGATTTTTTTTTTTTACAGATTATTTGCAGACTTGAAAATAAAAGTTTTGGAAACATTAAATGAATAGATAATTAATCCTTGACCCAGAAAGGTATTGGAGATAAAAAGAAAATATTTTCTTAAACAAGATGATATGCTGAGAATTTTATAAGTATATAAAAATTCTTTCCACTATTTAAATTGTTAAAGGTAGGTTTCCTTTTCTGCTAAAGCTGCTTCATTAACTATGAAATTATCTCCCTGAGACTCACCTTCTCAACACAGAATTTAAGTAACCTAAGTAACGACGATAAAACTCACTTTATCTTTCACTCATGATTCCGATTATTGCTAAATATTTGCCTCTGGCAGACAAGAAGGGAGACAGTTTTAAAATTGGGCCCAATCTGGTATGCCTTGCATTAAAAAACTGCAAATTGATTTAAATCTACACAAGAAGTATTGAATTAACAACTGCATTTCCTGGAGTTAGAATGTGGATGAATAGTAGGCTTGTTGTGTCAAATAATTTAAATTCCTCAAAACTTAATATTAAGCCATATGAAAGCGTAACCACCATTTAAGGTATGTCCACTAATCACAGAGTTTAGTACTGATGTTAAAAGCATACAGTTCTGCTAATAGACTTTTTAGTATGCACATTATAAATGTTTTCTTATAGCTATAGTATTATAAATATGTCATATAGATAGAGACTGTAGGTATCTTCCTAGTACATGTGATAAACCTTAGCACATTTTCTCTCTCTCTCAAATTTTTCCTGTGGTACAACAGAGTGATGTCATCACGTCACTCTGTGTCCCGCCTGCCTCCTCTTTCCCTACTCTCTCCCCGATGCTCAGGAGAAGAGAGACGGGGTTGGTATGCTATAGCTTCTGCCCAGCCCCACCCCATCAGCCAGCGGGAGAGAGCCGGGGGCTGGTGCACCATGGCTCCAGCCTGGCCCCTCCAGAGGCCAAGAGGAGAGAGCCAATGCTGGTGCACTGCAACCTCTGCTCAACCCTCCTCCCGGCAGCCAGAGGAAAGAGAGCTGGGGCTGGCGCACCACAGCTATGGCCCTCCCCAGCAGCCGGGGGGAGAGCCAGGGCTCCCTACCCCCAGAGAGAGGTGGGTTGGCAAGCATAGCGAGCAGTGAGCGCAGCTCCCTTGTATTGTATAAGATGGGTTTTCAATAAGTGGTTAGCTATGCCTGCTAGAAATTAGCATTTGAGCCATGGAAGAGATCTTTCTATTTTAAATTGGAACAGTCTAATGCTGTTTGATTCAGATTTTCAATACAAGTCAACCCATTTAGACATTCTCCTGGGTGGAATGAAAGCTTTGCAAATTCATGGAGGTTAGGTCCATCGGTACTTATTAGTCAGAATGGGTAGGAATGGTGGCCCTAGCCTCTGTTTGTCAGGGGCTGGAAATGGATTACAGAAGAGGGATCACTTGATGATTATCTGTTTCTGTTCACTCCCTCTGGGGCATCTGGCATTAGCCACTGTCAGAAAACAGGATACTGGGCTAGATGGACCTCTGGTCTGACCCAATATGGCCATTCTTATATTCTTATACATTCTATTATATATTCTTTACTTAACTTACAATCCTTTGTAAACTACTTAAGAAACACAGCTAACATTCTCTATGAACCGGAAAAAAAAATGTGAGGGGTGTCACATTAATTTAAAACAACTTATTGTAGGACAAATACGGTCTTCCCTACATTGTGTTAATTTAAAGATATTTTGCAAACTTCTTTAGTCATGTTCTTAAATAAGGCTAAAAGTTAGCAAAACTATAGTGTTTGCCCACCTGTGAAATTAGATACTGCATTTTACCTACACAAATATGGCTTGAGTTGGGATTTCTACCTCTTACTTGTACCGATAACATCCTATCTTGCATGGATTATTATTTCAAAAACTGACACCTCCTTGGACTCATTCTGTACAAAGATAAATAAACTTTACAAACTCTTCAGCTGACTGAAGAAAAGGAAAATTACCATATTTTATAATGAAGTAGGAGAGAAAATAAGAATGCACTTAGGTGCTTTAGAAAATCCCATTCTGTAGTACACTTTGCTGCTTATTTCAGTCAATTTAACATCATTATTGCACTTTCAATTTCATGCTCTTTTGGGCATGTAAGGCCTAATCCAGCCTCTATTCAAACCAATGGAAAGATCTGCATTTACTTCAATGGCAAGTGACTTGGGTCAACAGTATTTGCATAGGTCAACTCTTTGTTACCCTCATTTTCCTTCCTACTTTCCATACTACTGTTTGTTACGCTCACTTGTTGTGTCATGCTCTTTGGATCAAGGAAACAGTCTTCCTAACTGTTTGAAATCAACATGTTGACTTAGACAACACAGCATTTTCCAATGGAAAGCTATTCCATCAAAAGAACTTCAGTCAGTTCCAGGGATTTTTCTGATAAGGAAGGAAATTTTAGAAAGTAGGGAGATGTCAGAAGTCTAAATATTAAGAGGAATGTACTCGAATGCTCATATTAAATTAGGATATTGATATAACAGACATCACAAATACTTGGTAGAAGAGTGATAATCAATGGGACACTGTCATATCAGGGTCCAAAACATATAGGAAGGACAGAGTAGGTTGTGTGGGTGAGAATGTGGTACTATTAGTGAAAAAAAGCATAGAGTCACATACAGTAAAAATCTTAAACATATAAACAGTGCTGCAGACTCTTTATGGATAGAATTACATGCTTGAATAATAAGATTATAGCACTATGTTAGAAATACCTAACATAGTGAATGTTAGTGGGAAGGGAGTAGGTTCAGAAGATAAAATAAAAAAAGAACAAGTAAAAATCACCTAGAAAAGTTAGAGGCCTACAAGTCATCAGGGCCTGATGAAATGCATCCTAGAATACTCAAGGAGCTGATAGAGGAGGTATCTGAACCTCTAGCTATCATCTTTGGAAAATCATGGGAGACAGGAGAGATTCCAGAAGACTGGAAAGGGGCAAATATAGTACCCATTGATAAAAAAGGGAAATAAGAACAATCCAGGAAACTACAGACCAGTTAGTTTAACTTCTGTGCCAGGGAAGATAAAGGAGCAAGTAATTAAGGAAATCATCTGTAAACACTTGGAAGGTGGCAAGGTGATAGGGAACAACCAGCATGGATTTGTGTAGAACAAATTTTGTCAAACCAATCTGATAGCTTTCTTTGATAGGAAACAAGTCTTGTGGATAAGGGAGAAGTGGTGGATGTGGTATACCTAGACTTTAGTAAGGCAATTGAAACTGTCTCGCATGATATTCTTATCAATAAACTAGGCAAATACAACTTAGATGGGGCTACTATAAGGTGGGTGCATAACTGGCTGGATAACAGTACTCAGAGAGTAGTTATTAATTGTGAACCAATTGTGAACTGCTGGAAAGATATAACAAGTGGGGTTCCGCAGGGGTCTGTTTTGGGACCGGCTCTCTTCAATATCTTCATCAACGATTTAGATATTGGCATAGAAAGTACGCTTATTAAGTTTGTAGATGATACCAACCTGGGAGGGGCTGCGACTGCTCTGGAGGATAGGGTCATAATTCAAAATGATCTGGACAAATTGAAGAAATGGTCTGACGTAAACAGGATGAAGTTTAATAAAGACAAATGAAAAGTGCTCCACTTAGGAAGGAACAAACAGTTTCACACATATAGAACGGGAAGTAACTGTCTAGGAAAGAGTACAGCAGAAAGGGATCTAGGGGTTATAGTGGACCACAAGCTGAATATGAGTCAGGAGTGTGATGCTGTTGCAAAAAAAGCAAACATGATTCTGAGATGCATTAACAGGTGTCTTGTGAGCAAGACACGAGAAATCATTCTTCCGCTTTACTCTGCACTGGTTAGGCCTGAGTTGGAGTATTGTGTCTGCATTTCAAGAATGATGTGGAGAAATTGGAGAGGATCCAGAGAAGAGCAACAAGAATGATTAAAGGTCTAGAGAACATGACCTATGAAGGAAGGCTGAAAGAATTGGGTTTGTTTAGTTTAAAAAAGAGAAGACTGGGGGGGGGGGACGGGGACATGATAGCAGTTTTCAGGTATCTAAAAGGGTGTCATCAGGATGAGAGAGGAAACTTGTTCATCTTGGCCTCTGAGGATAGAACAAGAAGCAATGGTCTTAAACTGCAGCAAGGGAGGTTTAGGTTGGACATTAGGAAAAAGTTCCTAACTGTCAGGGTGGTCAAACACTGGAATAAATTGCCCAGGGAGGTTGTGGAATCCCCATCTCTGGAGATATTTAAGAGTAGGTTAGATAAATGTCTATCAGGGATGGTCTAGACAGTATTTGGTCCTGCCATGTGGGCAGGGGACTGGACTCGATGACCTCTCGAGGTTCCTTCCAGTCCTAGTATTCTATGATTCTATGAACTTACTACTGATCACTGACCAGCATGGTGACAGTGACTGTGAAATGCTTAGGGAGATAACAGAGACTACAAAATCATAAAACCCAATACAGATGGGGGATTTCAACTATCCATATGTTGACAGGGTGTATGTCACTGCAGGACAGGATGCCGAGACTGGCTCAAAAGCTACAATGCTTTATCAAGCAAAACTCCTATACTACTGTTTAGTTGATCTTCCATTAGGATACAGTATCGAACTGTGGGCTAATATCTAATCTTAAATCGGTAAAGTAAATCTGTAAAACAGTGAATATATTGTACAACATGCACATGCGTGACCCTAGCAACTCTTCTTGACACAGGGTCCCTTGGTCTAGGACACCTTCTGGTCCACAAATCAGCCTTTTGGTGCAGTCACCCATGCTTTTATTGTCAGTTCCCACCACCTTCTATTTACAAAATGTACAGTCAAGTCAGCCAGCTCCTCCATCTGCCTGGGAGCGCACACAGCCACACCCTTGCCCTCCCCCCCCCAGCTTCCTTCCTCTGCCTTACAAAGCCCTCTCACAGTAAGGCCCATGGCTGTTTCTAATAGCCCTTCAGACCAGGGCTTGCTCAGTTGTTTCCCATCAGCCTCTTCAGCCATGTTACAGTGGCAGAGCTCTGACTTAGCCAGCCATCTGTCACAGTCCCCTATAGAGTAACTCACATCAAGTCTGACACGGCACCAACATGCTGTTGTCATAATATGGATCTCAAAGGTGTCCTCTAAGATATCATACATAAACTGGTGACCAGTTGGTCTCCAAGGTCATTGCGTGATTAATGCATGGGTTGGGTACAAAGAAATTACAGATATGTGGCGGAAAAATGTTACTAAAATGTGTCTGGGAGTCAGAACATAAAACCAAGCCTGCCGTAGACAGTATGAATGTGTATCTAACTATCGGAGCAGCTTGGGTACAGCTGGAGGATTAATGAAAATACATTTACAAATAAGGTTAAACAAAACCAACAAGCTAAGCAAGCATTGAAAAAGACCGTTTAACAATCACATCATGAGGAAAGAACCTATAGCCCAGGTAACCTTCCTGTTTCCTGAAGCAGAGACAATGGACTTGGAGTAATGTAACAAGAGGAAAAAGAAGTTTAAGTTATCCAACATTGAAGGGATACAGGGTACAGCACACACTGAGCCTGTGAAAGTTGGATCCCCAATTTTGAAGGGCTAGGGATGCTGCTAACTTAATGGAAGAAAGAAAACTGCTTAGGTAAAGATTGTAACTTACTAAGATGAAGTTGCTCCTGATTAGTTAGAATGAATGACAGGAGAATAAGGTTACTGATCATCACCTAGTTGTCAGGTGGCTGATTGAGACAGGGAGGTTGGCCAATGTTGAATCAGGCATGGGCTAGAACAGGAACAGTTTGGGGCAAGAACCAGCTGGAGCAGAAATAGTCTGTTGAAACAACTGGTAATGGGAGTGTTCTCAACCAGGTAGTAACATTTAGCAAACTGGAGAGAATGGTTACCTTAGAAGCCTATATACCTACCTCAGGGTCACATAGGATTGATGCCATTACTATCAGTGAAAAGCATAGATGGTCACTGTTGGACATTAGAGTTGGTGGCGGATTAGCCACCTGGCCAACAGGGCACATGCCCAGAGCCCCAGCCAGTTGAGAGGCCTCAGAAAAAATGACACCTCTGCACCCTTATCTGTTCTGCCCACCTGGCTCTACTGTTTGGGCAGGGCAGGGCCTTGTACTCCAACTCCACTCACTGGCTGGAGCTTTGGACAGGCAGGTGGAGCAGGGCAAGCCCATGTATCCAATCCCACTTCCTGACTCAAGGGTGGGTGGGCAGAGTGGGACAAGCCACCTCATCATAATTTGGCTCCCTGGTAGGCACATCAGACAGGAGAGGAAGCCCGTGAGCCCCAACCCCATTTCGCCATCAGGAGTGCTGGGGTGGGACTACAGATGAAAAAGATGGGGAGGGACCCCCATTTGCTCCGGCTCAAGGGGCCCATAAGTGTGTACAGGAGTGTCAAGTGTGACAGTAGTTAGGAACTACTAATGGGAATGATTAAGACTAAAATTCAAGAAAAAGTTTGGTGCAGCTGGAGTCAAATTGCATCTTGACAGGTTAAAAGGACAGTTCTGTGAGGGCGGTGCACCAGATGATACTTGGAGGGCATTTAGGCTATTAATTTTTGATGATGATTTTCCCACTGGCTGGGAAATACTCAAGGAAGGGAGACAAAACATAGTGGAGGACATTATGGGAAAGCATAAGCAAGCAAGGAAAACGTGGGCAAGCAATGAAACAAGAACATTACAGGAAAAGTGTATACAAGCCAAGGCTCCTGGGAAAGTAGCCGAAGTACAAGCAAGCATTATGCAAACTGGTGGAGAAATCGCAAAGATCAGAAAAGCCAATGTTTTGGAAAGAAGAGGCTCAACAACTAGAGAAGGCTACAACTGGAGAAGGAATCAAGAAAAACAGATATGTAAAAAGTAAATTAAAAGGTTAAATGAAGTAGAACACTGACATTTGCACTCAAAATAATATTATGGTATGAACTTCAAAGCTGAAGAAGCTCTGTTCTGTAGACTCATCGAGTGGGTTTCATGGCTAGATAGACAGACAGAATATCAAAAAATATAGATATTTACTATCATGCTGTCAAGCATACTGAACATTACAAAAGCAAGCTAAATTGCAGTCCAACCCCACATTACTGAGATCAGAGAGATTACTTGCTTGAATAGCTACTACTAATGTGAATAATAAGGTCTCAATTTGACCCACAGACATTTTAGGAACGGGAAGATCAATGTGGGCTAGTCTGTCCCATTTTCTGCATTTTTCCATTTCTCTTAATCCCATTTCCATTTCTTTTATAATATCTGCTAGTCCAATGGTTCTCAACCTTTTTCATACCAGGGACCTGCATGTTGCCTTCCTAAGCATGTTGCTTTCTCTGTAGGTGGGAAATCTCAGAGATGGGCACTGGTCCACGGACTGGTCATTGAGAAGACTGCTTTAGCCTTTCCCACTCTAGTAGACAAAAAAGACCTAAGAAGAAACTTTTCCAGAAAACAGCTCATGGGGCATCCAGCTATCACCCCAAAACTTCATCACGTTTTCTTTTCAAAAATCATATACCCTTACAAACCCTCAATGTTAGGCTACACAGAAATGAACAACTATGGGATCCAGCAAGTTTGCTACTGTCTCTCAATCCATCAATATATACTGTTTAATTCAGATTAATTCAACCAGGCAAACTTGAATTTCAGCAAAACAGAAGACTATGCTTCATTTACAAAGTCTCTTTTAAGCAGAATAGCAACACTGTGCTGCCTAGTTCTTCCTTTCTGCCTCATTTTCCTTTGGGGAAAGAGAAGATTTCCTTTTCCCTTCAGGGCCTCTCTCCCAACCTTCCTGAGACTGCTTTTACATCCTCTCCCTAATAAGTGTCTAGTTGTTATTTCTATCACAATAATGCCTACAGGTCCCAGTAATGATTGGGCCACTTTGTGTTCATACTTTGCCAAACACAGAGACAGTCTCGGCCCTGAGGAGTTTATAATCTAAATAGCAACAACAAATAAGGAGCCAAGAAATATGAGGTAGTATCATCATTCCCTTTCTCAGACGGCAAATTGAGTTAGTAAGATATTAAGTGACTTCCCTGATGAAATATGGGAAGTTTGTGATAAAGCCAGGAAATAAAGCCAGATCTTCTGAATGCCAGAAGGATCACAAGACCATCCTCCCCCCATCTCTTTTTCCTACTTACCTTAGTGGAGGGTTTATAATATCAAACTGTTTAGTTTTTATAACTCCTATTTCCCTAGATATACCCACAAAGACATTTCTGTAAGAAAGGTTTTATGTATTCTGTGATTCTGTGGCCACTGAATTTTCCAATGTGTGCAAAATTTTACTTCACAATCTGATTTTTCATTTACAAAATTACGCTTTTTAGCCCTTGTGGTTTTGGAGACAACTTGGAAAAATGAACAGACTGTAAACCAATGCAGTGGGTTCTATGAATGGTGTGTCCTAGAAGAGTTTGGGTGTATCTCTAAGCCCAACTGGAACTTGAGGGAAGTACAAAACAAAACAACAAATAAAATAACTGTTACAAACCGATGGGTTGGATTTTAGTATGCTATAAAATACTAGCAGCTGAAATGTGTATCTTGAAGTGCACCCTTCTGTGTAAGGAGAACATGCTTCCTAGAAGGAAGGTGGATATGTCTCCTTTTTACTGCTTTGTCTTCAGACAATCTATGTGGCTAAATTCATTTATTTGGTCTCAATGTTTTTAAGAATGAACTGTGAGCATAGTCAAACAGTTGGCTGCATGCTATGGCAGCCAGGAGCACCGGGCCCTTTAAAATTGCCACGCCCCTGGGCAGTTGCCTCCTTTTTTCTCCTTCCCCGCTCCCTTTGTGGGCTTGTCTCCTACTCATTGATTGGTCATTATGCCAAGTCCCTTATATCCTTCCCTCACAGACGCTCTGCTGTAACTTCTTCTGTCCTTCATCTTCCTATCCTCCATACTGTCCTTTGTTTTCCCACTCCATTACCATTAGCTCACCCTCTTCCTCCTGTTCCCTGCTTTTCTGTTTAGGCTGTAAACTCTTTTGAGACAGGAAAAAAGGTTATATACCTTCTTGTAACTGTTGTCTTCGAGATGTGTTGTTCATGTCCATTCTGATTAGGTGTCTGTGCATGCACATGCACGTTAGCCAGAAGATTTTTCCCCTAGCATCAAGCCACAGGGTTGGTCTGGGCGCCCCCCAGAGTGGCACCAAAATGGCACTCAATATCGAGCCCTGGTGACCTCCCACTTCTTTCCTGCCAGCTACTCCAACAGTAGGGAAGGAGAGTGGTATTTGAATGGTATTGGAGACCCAAGCATGCCCATGTCAGAGCACACTGGAGGAAGGGGAAATTAGGGATGTGAACAACTAGTCAACTAATTAACTATCTGACAAGCAAATATTGGATAGACAACAGGCTAGTCGACTAATCACTTCCCCCCCCCCCCCCACTGCCTCTATCAGAAAGAGGCAGCACAGGTGGAGGAAAGAAAAGGTGGTGCTTCAAAGCGGCAGTGCCCAAGCTCCATGTGGCATTGCCACTTTGAAATGCTGCATGCAGCCCTGGGCCAGCTGGAGAGTGGACCCCCCGTTGGCCCCGGGCTGCGCGCGACATTTCAAAGTGTCAGCACTGTGTGGAGCCTGGGATCAGCAGGGGATTCTGAGTCCCCACCTAACCCTGGGCTCCATGTGGCGCTGCCACTTTGAAACACCGCAGGGACCATGGGGCCAGCGAGGAACTGCTTGAGTTCCCCGCTGGCCCCGTGCCCTCTGTAGCACATCTGCCTATGAAGTGTAGCAACAGCCCTGGGGCAGTTGCTACACTTCAAAGGCAGAGGCTTATTGACTAATCGAATAGCATTGACTATTCGATTAGCCAGTTAATCTAAATTTAACATCCCTAGGGGAAACCTTCCACTTAACTAACTTAGAAATGACCCCTCTCCCCCACAAACACACACTTGGAATACTCGGAATATTTGTGATTTCATCAATGTGGATAGTCTCGCCACAGATGCAGATTGCAACTTTCCCATGCTGTCCTGTTTTGCGTGATTCTCACCCACGTCCTTCCATGAATCCTCCACAAAGGATCCACCTAAGATGCTGGAGGCCTTCCTGTTGTACTTTTCATGTCTTGTGGATACTATTGGAGTATACACGCTGTCCTTCTGTTGTCTCTCAGTCTCACTACATGGCCAGCCCATCTCCTTTTCTGGTCATACATAACTTGGATGACATCGTTGACACTGCTTCATGCACGCAAATCATCAATAGTAACATGCTGTAGCCTACTTACACCCACCATGCATCTTTCCATTGCTCTTTGGGTGGTTTGCAGCTTTGATTCTTCTTAAGGGTTGTATTCCAGTTTTCACAGCCATACAGCATTACCGGGAGGATACTGATGTTAAAAAGATGGGCTTTTGCTATGATAGAAAGTTTGGAATCAGCAAAACACTGCACAGATTCCTCAAAGCAATCCAACCTGACTTCCTCCTTTTGCTCAACTCTGGGCTGAACTCATTGTCCATCTGCAACACTTGTCCAAGATATACATATTGATCCACCAGCTCGACAGACTGTCCATTCAGCTACACAATCTACTCTGAACAATATGGCTATGTCTACACTCATTTGCATACCTAATGAGCTGCCATTTTTGCGGAAGAGGCTCTTGCGCAAGAAGGAGCTAACTACACTGCCCCTTCTTACGCAAGAAAAACCCTCTTGTGCAATGCCACTACGCTGATTTTTTCAGGCGATATTCCACACTTAGCCTCATTTGCATACTTCTAGCGCAACAACCCGCCAGTGTAGACATAGCCTATGTGTTTTTCATCCACTTCGTTGTTCTAGTGTGGATGATCAGGCCAATGTCATTAAGGACGATTTGCAATGTTTTGGGTTTTGACGCAATTAGAATGATGTCATCTTTGAAAAGGAGCATCTGAAGAACCTTGCCATCAATCAGAAATCCATCTTTCACTTTGATCCTCTGCAGGATATCTTCCAATACACTAGCAACAACTTTAGCAAACTTTAGCAAAGGGATCCAGGGCCTTTAGGAAGTGAAAGAATACATAGAAATAATAACAATGGTTTGCAAACTCTCCGAAAATTTTGAATCGTACCATTCAATCCATACTATCCACAGTGGACTAGACTGCAGCCTAGGCATGTTAAATAGTGGTTAGGAAGCTAATTGAGTAGTTGGAATTCCCACAGACTACTCAATTAGTCGATAAGGGAGTTTGCTGCAGCTTTGCTTTTTAAATGTAGTAAGAGCCATCAGGCTCCTAGTACATTTAAAAAGCAGAGCCGCAGCTGTCTAGGACTGGGTAGAAGCCAAGACAGCTGAGTCCCAGCTCCCACCCGGTCTGAGATGCTGCGCCTCTGACTTTTTAAATGTAGCAAGAGACACCAGGCTCTTACTACATTTAAGAAGCAAAGCCGCAGCGTCTGGGACCGGGCAGCTGGTGGCTTTTACTATATTTAAGAAGCTGAGCCACCGCATCTGGGACCGGGGAGGAGCCAGGACTCAGCTGTCCTGGCTCATGCTGGGTCCCAGATGCACGAGGATCCCACCATGCTCTTCGTACATTTAAAAAAGCAGAGCTGCGGAATCTGGGACCTGGCATGAGTTGGGACTGCTCAGTCCCGGCTTGTGCCATTTTCCCCACTACATCTCTGCCTTCCCTGCCCCTCACGGAGACCGTGCCTAGGCTTATTGGGTAGTCAACTAGTTGCTTACATCCCTACTGCAGCACAGCCTCGTACCCACATTAGCATATAAGAGGGGAACATAGAATAATATCCACCTGCTTCCCCTTTCTCTGCCCAGCATTCTCTCTACATTGATACTTCTAATACAGGTGGGGCACCCATACTGGGTCCTGCTGTACTGTTGATTCCAGGATATAAGGAGGTGGCATCTGGCCTCGGCATCCCAATATTCCTGTCAGCACTAGGACAGGGTAATGGGGGAGGGAAGGAGATCACCTAACACCGGAAAGTGATAGTAGCAGTTGCTCTCCAGAGAACAAAGTGAAAAAAATCAGGGAAGGATTCCTGACTCAGTCTTTATCTACACTTAAAATGTAGTTAGAAGTAGCTATGTTGTTCAGGAGTGTGAAAAATTCACACACCCCTCTCCCCGAATGCCATAGTTGAGGTGACCTAATCCCTGGGTACAGATGCAGCAAGGGTGGCAGAAGCACTCTTCTGTCAACCTAACTGCCGCTGCTCAGCAAAGTTGGATTACCTACATAAAAAAAAACGAGTACCACCACCTTCCAGGATGTAGGAATCATCTGGAGTGAAAGCAGCATAGCTGCAGCGCTGCTGCTGTAGCTCTCACAGGGTATGTCTACACAGCAGGGCTAAAGCTGAAATAAGCTACGCAACATGAGCTACGTCAATTGATTAACTCAAGTCGAAATAGCTTAACTCGGCTTTTGGCACTGTCTACACAGCAGGAAGTCGAAGGAAGAGTATTCTTCCTGCGACTTCCCTTATTCCTCGTGAAATGAGGGTCACTCCTCATGAAGTCAGAATAAGAAGTCCTCTAGCCTGCTATTATTTTGAAAGAATGGCTTGCTGTGTAATGCACTCTTTATTATTTCAAAATAAGGTCAGTTATTCTGAAATCATGCTGCTGTGTAGATATAGCCCCAGTGTAGACATGCCCTGAGCCACAATTGCTTTCTTTGACTGCTCTTGGGTTGTCATAGTTACATGCTGTCCCTTACACAGGGCTATGCCTAAAGGCATAGTCTAATTCACCATCTAGCATTGCTAAGGCTTGGTGTATTTTCACGTACCTCCAGCAGTGTTTTATAACCTGAGATTAAAGTGGCTCCAAAGAAGCCAATAAAATGTCAATAGTCAATTTTGGATGATTTCAGGGATGCTGTCAATTAATTTTAAAAGTAAATGCCAAAGGAATTTTTCTATGTTTGAAAAATGTTGCGTGTCTAAATTAACCCCCTGGTACTAGTTATAGTTTCTCACTTTGTTCTCCTCAACTTATGCTGTTGTGACTAAAATTTCAGGAGCACTATACTAATTATTTAGTATTGAGTATTTACTACCATTCGTGGCAGAACTGCCTAAGGCAAAAACAGAGCAAGACATTCCTGGTCTCAGATTTAAATCGGTACCTAAACATTACTTGAGCAGGACTGATGTGCATATTTTAAATACTGTATGGATCAAAAGCCACCCTCACCTTTTTTACATATGTTTACCATGAAGTTAAATTATACCCTATAACTAGAGTACTGGAATGAACAATTTTGTTGTTAAACTGAACTACTTAATATCTTTCTTCATTTATCAAATGATATTATCAGTATCCAATGTGAAACTTGCAAAGTACAACAAATAACATAATACAGGCAGTCCCCGGGTTACGTACAGGATAGGGACTGTAGGTTTGTTCTTAAGTTGAATTTGTATGTAAGTCGGAACTGGTACATATTGTAGGGGAAACTCTAGCCAAACATTTCTCCAAAATTCAGTTTTTTTCTCCCACACTTCACTTCCCTCAGTCCTTTATTCTCAAGCTGAGGTGTCTGCTGAGAAAAGCTGCTCCACGTCTCCCTGGTCTGCTGGGGGGGAGGGGGCGCTAGCTTCGCATCTCCCTGGTCTGCTGGGGGGAAGCAGCTAGTGCGGGGTTGCCTCGCCCCATTTGTAAGTAGGGATCCGATGTAAGTCGGATCCATGTAACCCGGGGACTGCCTGTACAGTAAAATTGCCCCTCAAGCTCAAATGCTGTCAAAACCCTGAGTTAAAAGTTTACAAAGCTTCTCCAAGAGATTTATGGTGAAGACGTGCTTCTAATTTGAAAGTAGGAACACCACTGGGTCAAGAATGTATCATGACAACTTCTTATTGTGATTGCAAACACATATCCTTGCTCAATCAAAATTGCCTTAGCTAAATTTCATCAAAGAGAAAAATCAAGTATTGTTGTCCATTGGAATTCCTTTCCTTAAGTCTTGCTCTCAACCCAACATTTACATCATTTGAAATCTTGTGTATAACTCCAGATTCGTTTTCTTTCTAAAAGAATAAATCTGGGTTGCTTGTTAATGTTAAGATCTAGTGTGTGGCATGATGCTTTGAGGGCAGAATGGAGAAAGGGGCAGGAGCCGGGGCTTGCAGAGAGATTTAAATGTGACTTCTTTGGGTGGAGGCACTTTAAAAACTGGCCTCCTATCCACTGCCCCTCGGCCCTGCTGCCTTCCCCAACCGACAGCTCCCTGTGTGTAGTGGTCAATTGCGAAAGAACTTTGTATGTGCTAGTTTAGGGGTGGTGAGGCCTGCATTCTTTCTCCTCTTTCCCATTCCCTCCCCCCACTACACACTTTTTCCCTACTACTGATGAGCCAGAAGCAAGTCTCTAGGAACATACGCCATTGTAGCAAGAATGAACTGTAGATAAGGGCGGGAACATAACAGTCTTGTTTACCCTAACGTACTGATCACGTAAACAGGGCCAAAGACCTAGTAGATCCAGAACAGAACCAAATCGATAACTAACAGCTAAGCCCTACATCAGCACAAAATGAGTAACCCCTGGAAATTTCCAAACTGCAAAACAAGGCAGGAAAATTGTATTTAAGGTTGCCTCAGAGCCTAGCAAATCGAACCTCACCGACGGGCTTTGGGTACCGGTGCCTCGGAAGCTGAGACAACCTCCCACTTTGTCTGCAGCCTACCCGGAGTTCCAGGCTTGCAGGAAGGGACATAAGATATGCCGCTTCTTTGTTATGTTGTTCTTCCATTTATGGGGCACAGCTGTTAGCTGTCAGGAAATAAACTACTTGTGTTTGACAGATACCTGTGTGGCGTCCTTTGTACCTTGAGAGCCCAGTGTCGGACCTGAGGCTTACTCTTGCCGACTACACTGTGCCTCCTCTGGCTCCCCTCTCCCCATCCCCCTCCCTTTTATCCTGGGCTCCAAACACTTACTGCAGGCCGGGAGCATGGAAGGGATGGGAGTTGAACAGGCTTCCAGTGCCACCTCCTGCAGACTGTACTGCCAGGGGAATTACAGGTACAGCCAAAGCCAGGGGAGACAAGCGCCCCTCCCCCCCACCTCCAAGCACCATCTAGTGGGTCTCAGCAGGATCCTGCAGTGCCTTTCCCAAGTACATCTCTTCAGCAACCGAAAAGGGGAGGATGGACTCTGGAAGGGATTCTGGGGTCAGGGCTGTGGTGACAGAAAGGACTACGCCCCTGCCTGTCCCTCTTCCATCCTGTCACCCAGAAAACTAAACCAAGAGGCCAGGTTTAGGCTCCCTGCTGACCTATGTGATTTATAAAAGCACCTGAGTGAGGAACAGTGGCAATGCCTAGCAAGCACACCTTCCTCTCCATTCACTAGGTCTGCTGGAGTGAGGGGAATCCATGCCTCTGCAGCTCTAGTCCCTAAGGTGTATTAAGCTGCTGGTGCCTCAGCAGTCTGCAGCCCTGCTTCTTTCCCAGGCCTCTCTGGTACATTTCCTGGGCAGTGGCTCTCAGTCTGTATCCCTTCCCTGAAATGGGGCTCCTCGTCCAACTTGTTCCACGCCCCCCCAGTACTAGCACTGATCCCTGAGATGCCCTGGATACTCTCCCAGAACTCCACCCAAAAGATATGAAGCTTCTGGTTTATAGGTGAAGTCAGGAGCATAGAGCAGTGGTGAAACAGCTAAAATACACCCTCACACTTTGTACAGAGTTTATGCGCTATTATACACTTCATCATTCAAAGCACTGGTGAGTACAGGTCACACAAAACAACAAACATGACACGCATGTTGCCTTTTAGCTCAGCTTCCCTGATGGTGCCTTTGGGAGACCACTTGGGTCCAGGAAGCCAGGCAGGGCAGAAAGGGTGTCCCCTGAATCATGCAGGGTGCACTGTGAGGAGAGTGATCTCTCCCTCATGTACTAGAGAAAAATGTCCCACTAAGCAGACCATCGCCTGTCTCATTAAAACATACAGCATCCTGTCTCAGGTGACACCCTGGCCCACCTCCATACATGAGCATTATCCCTGCCATGTGACTTTGTGGCTAAGATGACTTCCTGGGTAGGAACCAGCCTTTTGTCTAGAGTGACTAGATTTCCAACAATTGGGTAGGGTGTGTCTAGACTACAGGATTTTTTAGAAAAAAGTGGCCTTTTTTAAAAAAAACCTCCCCTGCGTTTAGACTGCCGCCGCGTTCTTTTGAATGAAATTGAAAGAATGTGGTGGGGTTTTTGACCACAGTAAACCTCATTTTACAAAGAACATCTTTTTTCGAAAGTGCTCTTTCAAAAAAAGGCATTCTTGAATGCAAACAGGGCATTTTCAAAAGAGAGCATCCAGACTGCCTGGATGCTCTCTTTTGAAAAAGTGGCTCACTTTTTCGAAAGAAGTGGTGGTAGTCTAGATGCTCTCTTTCGAAAGAGGCTTTTTTGAAAGATTCTTTCGAAAAATCGTCTTTTGAAAGAGGTTTGTAGTCTAGACGTAGCTGTAGTTAGCATCAACTACCTGCTATTATTCTTTTGCCACTAGTCTTTGGAATGTGGAAGCAGACAATAGAAAAGAGAATAGGCTGCATGTTTGAAATGAAGCTTGTAGCTTGACATATATATACATGGCTCATAATTGCAGAAGGAATTAATACATTGTATAGACATATTTCCAGATCCTCAGATGCATCCAACACCCATTGATTTTTGGGTGAAAAATGTCATCCACCTCTAGTTTAGACTAGCACCTACAAATAGGCTAGCTAACTCAGGCTGACTGTCAGTCAACAAACAGAATCTCTAGTTCAAACAAAAGCAAACCTCTAGAGTAGACATGCTCTAAGCAACTGAATAAAAGGTATGCATGCAATACTGAGAACTCCTTTCTTTCTTTATTAACCATGCCCTTTCTGTTTGAATATTCAACCCCTTGGGAATTTCTTTAGTTATACAGTATATTTAAATTTTCAGTTATTTGTACTGGGGATTTATTGTGATTGTGTCCATTCCCTATAAGTTTTCAGGCAACAATGTGGCTTTATTACTGAGAAATAATCAGCCAGAATACTACAAATATGCTTAGGATATATGCTGAACACTGAGCACACATATAGGAGAGAATGGTGGGCAAATCCTCCGCTGTTCTTCACACTGAGTGCTCAAGTCTGGCTATAATGACACTAAGCAGGACAATACAATATAAAATGCCAGTTGCTACAATCAAATCTTTAAAAAGATGACAGTCTAAATTGTAGGAGGCTTTCTGGTATATATTTACACTTCAAGCAGAGAAAGGAAAGAGTAATAGGTCAAGTGAATATATATTAACTCAGCAAGCAAAATGTCCTTGTCCCTTTTTACACCTTTTGTTTTAGAGTGAATATGGTGGCCGTTGTGACAGTTGACAGACTGATAGCACCAGAAACCGAAGTGCTTTATTTATCTGTAGAACAGGGACAGCAACAGCAGGAGATTCCTGCACTGCTTTGCTCAAGTGCGACAGTCCTGTCAGTTGACAGGGGAGGCTAGTTCATTTTCTGCAGCCTGGTCAGTCCTTGATGTCTTTGTTGGTGCTGCCGAATGCCAACAAGACTGTTAGCAGTAGTGGTGGTTTCATCAAAAGGACAATTAATCCACTAGAAATTGGACAGAGGCCACCTCAATCCTCAGAAAAACACCTTCTACACAGGCCTTTAAAAGATCCATCAAATAGTTTTTGCTAACTTCCAAGCAAAAACTAGAGATGCATTTGACCTGATGACCTAGAGAGAGGACTGGATTAACCTTTTGTGGGGCCGGTGCCATACATATTTGTGGGCCCACATATGGTGCAAGTATAAAAGACAAGAGATTGACATAGAAGTTGTCTGATTGAATGCACGGGTTTTATTCACAAGTTTAAGTTTCAGATGGAGGTGGCTGCCACTGGGACTGCAGCAATGGCAGCGCTAGGCCAAAAAGAATAGATACAAGTGCACATGAAATAAATTATAACAGAAAAAATATAAAATAAAAGACAGTGGGTAAAAACAGCTAATAAAAGCTAAAGTTGCCCAAAACACCAGCCACATGCTGCTCCCACTGAAACGGAACCTTCACAGTAGCTCACCCTCCACATGACTGATAGGAACTACCAGGGCTTGAATTAATTTTTTATGATACCGGGGGAGAGTAAAACTGTTTAAAATATTTTTAAAATATGAAAAACATTGAGTATATTTTATTTACCTCATCATTATTCGTACTAGTATTGCTTCAGGTAAGTAGCTCATAAGTATTAACGTGAATAACTTACTCAAAAAAACCCCCACTGTATGTAGGTATTGTTCTACTTACAGAGATGAGAAAAGTCTTCAGATTTTTTTCAGCATGCCCTTGCTGCAAGCAAATGTTTCACTTAAACTGGAGAACTGTATAGAGAAAGACTAGCAAGTCTCCCTTGAAGCATTTTTTATCCTTTTTAAATGCAAGAAAGACCTTTCTCCATGGCAGTGTGACACAAGTAGTGTCAGGTAAATGCATAGTGCAGTAGACATTTGGAAAGGCTGTTTGCAAATTATTCATGTTCATTACACTCAACATTTGCTGTAGTGTAGGCAGCGCTTGTGAAAAGGGCTTGGAGGTAAGTTGCTTTACAAAGGAGTACCACTGTACCGGCTCCTCAAAGATCTCCTCATTGAGGTCATCTGAATAGAATTCAATTAAACTTTTCAGAGACTCTTTAACAACAGTACTGTCAAGGTCACCTGTTAAAAACCAGAAATGGTTGTTTATTTCTGAACAGGCATGAATTCTTCTGTTGAAATGGCTGACAAGTGAGTCAGCTATGGCAGAGAACAATTCAACTTTGAACTTCTTTCTACCTGTCAGCATAACAGCAGATTCTTCACTATCATCAGCCAGATGCTTTGGACAATGTTGCTGCTTTAACTGAAAGTTAGCTGAAGAGCTTAAAGTAGTCACAGACTCATGGTATTCCTCAAAAATTTTCCATTGTGCTGCCACAAAGTCAGATAGTCACTTCAGCAGCGTCACAGCTCTGCGAAAGCCCACTGCTTCATACTGCAGATGTTTTGTTTATTCTGTAAGGATACTACTCTAAATCGTTGTCATGAATGCAGTCTCCAGTTGATCCATAGTTTCAACTAATGAGTTTGCTTCTACTCATGTGTCACCTTTCTGCAGTGTCCGCACCAAGAGCCTGAGGCACAGATTCATAGCATTTGTAGTTGTATCATAAATTGGAAAGTTCAGCCATGCGAGCTGATCATCTTGTGCCACCGAGGCACTTTGGGAACAGTTCTCTCTTATTGGTCTCAGATGTCTCCTCAATCAGAGAATCTTGCTGGAGGCTCCATCAATAATCGATCCTCAGAAACACACATACAGTTTTTGGATAAATTCAAAAAATATAATTAGATCAGTGCATGATTCTACAGCAGCACCACGACATAGGTCAAGTGACTGGGTCATGCATGGCATGTGCACTGCTTTCTTGTTGACCAATATTACCTGAGTTTGCAAACCAGATTGCAAGACATGCTACTAGCATTGTTGCATGTTTGACATCTGCAGTCCTTTAGATAGACATTCAGTTCATTACTTAAGGTCTCACTGATAACATTAAACAAATGAAGACCTGTATGTGGTGCAGCTCGAACAAAATTCATGAATCATTCCACAGGTGCAAATTTTTGAGCACATAGCGCACAGTAAATGTCACCTGATCAGTATAGCTAATACCCAATGTGGAATCACCACTGGTATGCCAGGAAAGGGTTGAACTTTGCTAAGAGTTCTAAGCAGCCATGGAATTTGCTGCTGTTAAGACAGCCAAAGATCCCATTAGTCCTTATCAGTGCCAGATCTTACGCTGTCAGAAATTTTATTGCTGATATGACTCACTTCAACGCTGCTGTCCAGTCATTTCTTTCTTTAATATATCCATCTGCTGTATGCTTATCAATAAACACATTGGGTAAGTGGTGAGAACTTACTGGCACTCAGTAAGGAACCTTGAGAGGTCATCAAGTCCAGTCCCCCTGCCCTCATGGCAGTACTGAACACTGCCTAGATCATACCTGATAGATGTCTGTCTAACATGCTCTTAAATATTCCCAGTGATGGAGATTTCACAACCTCCCTGGGCAATTTATTCCAGGGCTTAACCACCCTGACAATTAAACAGTTTTTCCTTTTGTCCAACCTAAACCTCCTTTGTTACAATTTAAGGCCATTGCTTCTTGTCCTATCCTCAGAGGCCAAGGAGAACAATTTTTCTCCTTCCTCTTTGTAACGCCCTTCTAGATACTTGAAAACTGCTATCATATCCCCTCTCTATCTTCTCTTTTCTAAACTAATTAAGCTCAGTTCATTCAGTCTCCCCTCATAGGTCATGTTTTCTAGACCTTTAATCATTTTTGTTGCTCTTCTCTGGACCTTCTCCAATTTCTCCACCTTTCTTGAAATGTGGTGCCTAGAACTGGACGCAATACTCCAATTGAAGCCTAATCAGTGCAGAATAAAGCAGAAGAATGACTTCTCGTGTCTTGCTAGCAACACTCCTGTTAATGCATCCCAGAATCCTGTTTGCTTTTTTTGCAACAGTGTCACAGTGTTGACTCATGTTTAACTTGCAGTCGACTGTAACCCCTACATTCTTTTCTGCAGTTCTCCTTCCTAGACAGTCACTTCATAAGAACATAAGAACATAACAATGGCCGTACTGGGTCAGACCAAAGGTCTATCTAGCCCAGTAGTCTCTCTGCCAGCACCAGGTGCCCCAGAGGGTGTGGACCAAAGACAATGATCAAGCGATTTGTCTCCTGCCATCCTTCTCCAGCCTCTGACAAACAGGCCATTTCTATCCCCTGGCTAATAGCCTTTTATGGACATAACCTCCATGAAATTATCTAGCTTCTCTTTAAACTCTGTTTTAGTCCTAGCCTTCACAGCCTCCTCTGGCAAGGAGTTCCACAGATTGACTATGTGCTGTGTGAAGAAGAACTTTCTTTTATTAGTTTTAAACCTGCTACCCATTATTTTCATTTGGTGTCCTCTAGTTCTTCTATTATGGGAACTAATAAATAACTTTTCTTTATTCACCCTCTCCACACCACGCATGATTTTATATCCCTCTATCATATCCCCCCTTAGTCTTCTCTTTTCTAAACTGAAAAGTCCCAGTCGCTTTAACCTCTCTCCATATGGGTCCCGTTCCAAACCCTTAATCATTTTAGTTGCCCTTTTCTGAACCCTTTCTAAGGCCTTCCCATTCTGTATGTGTGAAACTGATTGTTCCTTCCCAAGTGGAGTACTTTGTATTTGTCCTTATTAAATTTCATCTTGTTTACCTCAGACCATTTCTCTAGTTTTTCCAGATAATTTTGAATTATGACCCTATCCTCCAAAGCAGTTGCAACCCCTCCCAGCTTGGTATTATCTGCAAATTTAATAAGCGTACTCTCTATGCCGATATCTAAATAGTTGATGAAGATATTGAACAGAACTGGTCCCAAAACAGACCCCTGTGGAACTCCACTTATGTTCTTCCAGCAGGACTGTGAACTGTGAACTGTTATTAACTACTCTCTGAGAATAGGTTGGGATACTACAGTTTAGTGGACAGATACAACCATCTTATTGACAGTTAGGGGGTCTTTTAGTTAAGGCTTCCAGAATCATCAGCATTTGAATAGCGATCACAACTAAGAAGGAAAAATAGGGCAGACGAATATTTTATCACTGCATATTTGCTGAACAAATCATATTATGTTATTATCCCCTGCTGTGCAGAAAAAAGACAGAAAATGAGGCTAGATTTCTGAATGATGATAATAATCTGTCAAACTGTTTGATACATGCATGAAAATATATTTTAAAAAGTTTTTAAGCATGTTTAAGGATAGGAAGAGGAGAAGTTACTACCACACAATGGGGAAAAAATCTGAGGTGAATTTGAGTCTATGGAATCTAAAACAGTCCAAGATGATGTCAATTATTCCTTATTTTGGTGCTCTCTACAGGCAGTCCCCGGGTTACGTATAAGATAAGAACAAACCTACAGTCCCTAAGTTGAATCTGTATGTAAGTCGGAACTGGCGTCCAGATTCAGCCGCTGCTGAAACTGATCAGTTTCAACAGCGGCTGAATCTGGACGCCAGTTCTGATTTACATACAGATTCAACTTAAGAACCCCAGGCATCCCCAAGTCAGCTGCTGCTGAAACTGATCAGCGGCTGATTCCAGGAAGCCCGGGGCAGGAGCTTCCTGTAGTCAGCCAGTGGTCAGTTTCAGCAGCGGCTGACTTGGGGATGCCTGGGGCAGAGCAGCTGGGGTGCTGCCGGGTTGGTCCAGTAGTGCCGCCGCTCCTCAGCGCTACTGGACCGACCGGCAGTGCCCCAGCTGCTGTACCACAGGCGTCCGGAGCAAAGCCGCGGAGCACGGGGGCAGCGGGACAGCCCAGACGCGCCGTGGCTGTTCTGCTGCCCTCGGGCTCCGCGGCTTTGCTCTGCTTTGCTCCCCGTCCCCCTGGTCTGCAGACCAGGGGGACGGGGAGCAAAGCCGCGGAACACGCGGGCAGCGGACAGCCCAGACGTGTCCGGGCTGTCCGCTGCCCGCGTGCTTCGCGGCTTTGCTCTGCTTTGCTCCCCTTCTCCCTGGCCTACAGACCAGGGAGACGGGGAGCAAAGCAGAGCAAAGCCGCGGAGCACGCAGGCAGCGGACAGCCCAGACGCGTCTGGGCTGCCCGCTGCCCGCGTGCTCCACCGCTTTGCTTCCTCTCCCTGGTCTGCTGGAGACCAGGGAGACGGGCCCCGTTCGTAACTGCGGATCCGACATAAGTCGGATCTGCGTAACTCGGGGACTGCCTGTATATGTAAGTGACATCAGCAAAGGCTGTATCCACAAGGTAAAAGTATCCATCATGTCAGCTTTGAAAATGACTAACAAGCAAGCCACAACTTTAAAATCTCCACTCAAATCTCACACAGATTGGAAGGAGCCATTTCCTTACTAAACTAAGCCCCAATTATGGGAGAACAAGGAATTTCTTCCCCCAGGTAGGTTTCAGATATACATTTTCTAATCTACCTTCTGAATGAAATTTTTCAGTTTTAAAGGTTTCCTTCTGAAATAAAATATAAATCTGAATATGTCTTATTATATACCTGTGACGGGGCGGCCCCGCCCCGCACTCAAGCCCAGGGAAACCACCTGGGGCCGGGGGCGGAGAGGGCCCCACCCACACAGCCCTACTGGGCATGCTCCAAAGGGAGCCAAGGTATAAAAGGCTGCTGGCCTGCTCAGAAAGGGCAGACTACGACCCGAGCAGGAGCTAGCGGCCACTGGGCAGAGAGGGAGTCGCCGGGGGAGCTGAGCGTGCTGCTGCCGGGCCTCTGCAGGGCTCGGCCCCAACGCCGGAGCCGCCGACCGACCACCCGCGTCCCGAGTGCTGGACCGGACTCCGCCAACTCTGCAGCTGCCAGGGGGAGGACCGCTACAGCTCGTCGACCGACGCCGACAGGTGGGACCGCGGCAGGCTGCGAGCAAGGGGTAGGAAGCGACCCAGGGCAGGGAGCTGTAGAAGCCCCTGAGGGCTCGGGGCGTCGCGGGGAGGAGCCCCCGCCGAGCCAGTGGTGGGAACCACCCGAAACTACTAGGGCCCTGGGTCGGGGTCCAGTGGAGAGGGAGGGCCCGGACCCCCCTACCCCTGCTGCCTGAGACCCTGGCACGGGGGAGCAGGGCAACAAACTGCAAACTGTGGACTAGGCCTCCGGGCCTGCAAACTGTGAACTAGGCCTCCGGGCCTGCAAACTGTGAACTAGGCCCCTGGGCCTGCAAACTGTGAACTAGGCCTCCGGGCCTGCAAACTGTGGACTAGGCCCCTGGGCCTGCAAACTGTGAACTAGGCCCCTGGGCCTGCAAACTGTGAACTAGGCCGGGAGGCCGTATTCCCCCTAGCACAGGGGCATTGTGCTTTGGGACTAGGCCGGTGGGCCGTATTTCCCCTACGAGAGGGGCAGTGTACTTTGAGGGCTAGGCCCAGATGGGCCGAGTCAGGCCCCGGATGGGGGTGGCAACCCCAAGACAGGGGCGAGCCCCTCGACAATACCCTCCTAGTGTGAAGCCGACACTTTCAAAAGAACTTTTTAGCACTTTTAAGAAACTAGCAGTTTAAAAACATACAAACATCCAATGATAAAATGGAGAAAGAACCCCAAAGAAGTGCATTTGATAATAGAAGCTGGCAGAATTACAACTTAGCAAGCATACTGCTTCTGTGAACACAGATGACTCCATTTGCTTTAATCACCTGCAGAGAGTTGGAAATATGGACCCAGAAATATGGTAAGCGTATTAGCCAGGAAGTACATTTTAAACATAACCGCTGGTTGCCAAAAGTTTACTCCATTCCATTGCTGTGACTTGAGATAATACTTTTGCGGAAAAACTTGCCAGCTGTCTACACTGGCCGCTTGAATTTGCGTAAGAACACTGACGATCTAATGTAAGATTGTCAGTGTTCTTGCGCAAATACTATGCTGCTCCCATTCAGGAAAAAGCCCTCTTGCGCAAATGCATTTCCGTTAAAAGCATTTGCAGAAAATCATGCTAGTCTAGATGTAGCCATAGAATCATAGGACTGGAAGGGACCTCAAGAAGTCCTCTAGTCTAGTTCCCTGAACTCAAGGCAGGTCTAAGTATTATCTAGACCATCCCTGCTTTTAACCTGCTCATAAAAATCTCCAATGATGGAGATTCCAACTTTTAGCTCATGTTGGCTTGAGAAGCAAGAGACCAAGCTCAAAACCAGAACTCTGGGTCAGGCTGGCTGATGGCAATATTTTAAAAAGTAACCATTAAGTGTACTCCATATTGATTATCATTCAGGAGATAATAAACAGCCTGCTACTGTAAAATGTAGCCAAACTGTAAGTTGCCCTGCAAACATGGAACATTCTAAATGTAGTCAGAATATACAGTTAGAGGTGGAATGCATGGAGCGGTTTGTGCTATAGGTAAAGGTGAGAGTACATCTGATTTGTATATACATTGTGATGGTCATTTCTTCAAATGAATGAAGGGCACAATTGGTTTTGCATTCTATCTCCCTCCCACCTCAAATACTGTAATTTAACATTAGAGGCATGGTGGTAGGGGCCGGGTGGCAGGCGGGCTCCCTCCCACCCGCGCTTCAAGCCGTCCAGTGGAGCGTGGGTCCACTGCTCTATCTCGGCGTTTTTCTCTCTGCCACGCATCCCTCTCCGCCGGAGAACTGGCAAGGTTTAGAGGCCAGGGTGGTTGAGCGGTTGCAGAGGTGAACGGGATTGCTCTGGTGCCTCTCCCTGCGTGGGAGGGCACTAGTACTTAACCAATTGGTCCTGTCCATGCTCTGGCACCGTCTCAGCACCCTGGTCCCGCCCCTGGGTTTCCTGGCCCGTATCCAGCAGCTGATGCTGCGGTTCTTCTGGCCAGGACTGCATTGGGTCTCTGCAGAGGTTCTCCATCTCCCCCTGGAGGAGGGAGGGTAGGGCCTGACGTGTTTGCGCACGCAGGTTCACGTCCTCCGCCTCCGGGCCCTGCAGAGACTCCTCTTTGATGCAGGTAGTCCGGCGTGGAGCACGTTTGCGCACACATTCCTTTGCCGCTTCCGAGGGCTCCGATATGACCGGCAGCTCTTTTATTTGAGAGGTCTTCCGCGAGACCTCTCCGGGCTGCCGGCCTTCTACCAGGACCTCCGCCGCACCTGGAAGCTGCTTGCGGCGACCAGGTCCTTGGGAGCCACCTTGGGAGCAGACCTCCTCGCGGAGCCCGTTACACAACCCTCATCTACGTGTGCAGGTGGCAGAGTCTCCCTCGGTGCGCCGGAGGTTTGTCCTGGCAGAAACCACCAGAGTCGGAGACCTCCTGGACTACCGCCGGGGAGACTGGGTGGATCCTTGGGCGCTCGCCCAGCGCATGGGGCTCTCCACCCTACGTTCTCCCCAGCGCGTACTTCAGGAGGTCAAGGACGCTTTTCCGCCCACTGCTCGGGTTTACCTCGAAAAGGTCCTGCAAGAGGGTGCACCCTGCCCACCCCTCACCCCCAGCCCTCCCAAACTCTCCATCGGCCCCAAGCCCTGTGTACCTTCCCAACTGCCTCCCCCTCATCATCTTAGCCGGCTGCACGCGATGCAGCCGGTCACCTTCCGAACCGTGCCAAAGAGTCACCTGTACACGCTCGTGCTTCACACGCTCCACTTCCCCACCCTCGTGTCCCGCCCAGACACCAAGTGGCGGGACCTCCTACCACCAATGGAGGGTGGGGAGCCCCGGTGGGCCAGCCTCTATTCGACCTTGGTTCCACAGCCCACCGGGGACATCTGCTGGAGAATCCTGCATGGCACGGTGAGCACGGGCGTGTAGTTGGCGCGGTTCAACCCCACCCCCGACACGTGCCTCTTCTGTGGCGTGAGGGAGACGCTGGCGCACATCTACATCGAGTGCGCCAGGCTACAACCCTTCTTTCGGCTCCTCCAGAACCTCCTCTTGCGGTTCTGGCTGCACTTTTCCCCTCACTCGTTAATTTACGCACATCCCATCCGTGGCCCCACAAAGTCGCGGGACCTCCTGGTCAACCTCCTCCTAGCTATGGCCAAATGGGCAATCTATAAAACCAGGGAGAAGAGGTTGGCCGGGGGAGGGGCCTGCGACTGTGGGGCCTATTTCCATTCCTGCATCCGCTCACGTATCTGGGCAGAGTTCCAATGGGCAGTGTCCACTGGCTCTCTCGAGACCTTCGGGGGGCAGTGGGAGCTGTCCGGGGTTCTCTGCTCGGTATCCCCATCCGGTTCCCTCGTTTTAACCCTTTGACCCTCACACCTGTACCTGTTTTTTCATTATTTGTCCCCTGTAATTAGTTGGCTTTTCCAGTTTCTGTGGACCCTCCCCACAGGATGGGTGTTGGTCTTTTAGATGTGGGCGAGCTAAGCCCGCCCATCTCCTGGATGCCAAAAAAACCCCAAAAAAACCAGAGGCAAACCTTAAATCTGCCCTCTGTACACTTGTGCCGGATGTGAGAAAAGTGGGAGGGAGCTACATTTCTTCAGTGCATTCAATAGGCAATTGCTAGCATTGCAGGGATGGAGGGGAGAAACCAAATATCACTAAGCACAGCTTTCCAGTTCCCAGAAGGCTATATGTCTGAGAAGAGGGGGGAGGGGACCAGAGCCCCACCTTTCCTTAAACAATAACCCTCACATCCCTCCCTGAGATGTGTTCCTCTTCCTGGCAGAGCTCCTGCTCATGGAATCACAACAGATCTTGGGATATTTGTCCAGCATAATATATTGTATTGTAAGCACATAGACTTTTTCTCTGATTAACCTATCAACAACCACCCAAACCATTTTTACCTCTTGTGCCTATGGGCCTTTACTTAATTGCAGTCCTGTTCATGTGTGACCTACAAGTGGTTTATTTGATCAGAATATGGAGATTCCAAAACACAGCATTATTTTAGAGAGGTCTTTGGTTCTAAATTAAATAAAACCATTGACTGGCTTTTGCATCACCATATGAATGTTTATATTTTTACTAGTCACTTCAAAGTAGGTTGAGCTAAGGAGAGGACATTTTTATGATGGTTTTTAATAAAATAAAGGAATTTTCTAATACAAAGGAACTGAGCTAAATATTAAGGTCTTTACAACGGCATACATAAATACAGATTTATTTCACAGCCTGGGAAATGAGCACTCAGAAGAAGGCATCTTTTTTCTACTGCAAACAATGCCCTCATAAATCATGATTTAGCAAAAGAGCACATTACCTTTCTGCTATGGATGGTCTTGGGAAGTAAAAGTCTTCTCCTGCCAGGTAGCCGGCTGCAGTTCCACCGCCAAAATAACTTTTCCTCAACAAGGGTGCAGTGTGGTTGTTTACCAGCAATGCTCCTAAACCAGTAGGGAATCCAAAGATTTTATAGAATGAAATGGGGACAAAGTCTGGTTGGTAAACTGTTAAGTCTAATGGAGAGGTACTGATGTATGAAGCTGCATCCAGTAGAACAAACCACTTTCCGGGTGTTTTGACGGGACAGAGCTTTCCAGATTTTATCTCCTGTATCCATGAAAGAGGATATTTAGTACCTGAAAAATTGCTCTGAGCTGGATAACAGAAAAGATGAGGTGTCATGCAGTTCTGTTCTTCAGCTGGAACTCTGTTCTCCTCAGACAATAAGATGTCCTTTGGTTTCACCGGAACTGATAACACATTCACCGCAGCCGTTATCCCCCGCATACCCACCACCGATGTGTGGCTGTCAGTTAGGTAACAAAACAGACTGCTGGGATGCTTCAAGTCTTCAGGTATCCAAGGGAATGTTTCTGCCACCAGTTTAAGTGCAGCTGTACTACCAGATGTGAAAATGACAGTATAATCTTCTGCGGTTGTATTGAAGTGTTGTAATATTCTGCAAAAGAAAAGAAAAGAAAACACACACACACCAAAGGAATTATTTTCTTGTATCTTTCTTGTATTTCCTATCTACTGCCTGTTGTATCAAACAGTACTGTTTGTTTTTTTCTTGCTATAAATTATTTTACCTTAGGACCTAAGTAAACTCTAAGTAGATAGGCTTGGCCAAAGTACTCATCCCAGGTGGCAGAACGGAGTTGCACTAGTATGACTGTGGTTATTGTCTTCACATTTTGCAAAACCGATGTTACCGTGAGCAGTGTGTGACCCAGTCCTACAAAGTATGTACCCAACCATGCTTACATTGAAGATAATGGCAAAATTTCCCCATAAACCTGATTCTGCTGCCATTAGGTTGAACTCAACATTATTTTTTCTTGAGTTCTGGTTTTGATCACAAACTTTTAATACAAATCAAAACTGAGTGAAATTAACACAGCACAGCTGCAAGCACAATGTCTATTACCATTTAAACCTCGCTTAATCCTCACTTTATCCCAGTTTTTGAGATTTTATGGGTGACCTAATCACAAAATAAATCTTCTTTAGGCCTTCCTTGCAGGGGTGAATTTCACCCAATATATATATGCACGGATGGAGCACTCTTGTTAGGGTCTTGTATTTTTATTAAAATGTGATAAGCATGCTCTAGTCTCCCATACTAGTGGTTAAAAAGTCAGAGAAGCACACTAACACCAATGTTTGTTACCGACAGATCATGGTAATTTTTCTTTAATTCAAGTATTGAACCAGCTTCTGTTGGATCTGAGAATTCTTCATTCAGATCCTACCAAGAACTGATTTATTCCATGTCCTGTGCTTTTTAATACGAGAAATATCATTGGAGAGAAGCAGACTGCTCTCAGAAATCAAGAGGTGTAAACTTAGGTACTCTGGTCACTGCAAGTGTAGAGATGGAAATAAGTTTGAGAAGGTTATTGTGCAAGGAGGAGTGGTGGACCATTGTGGTAGGAGATGACCCACATGGAAAAGGATGGAAGGTGTACAGTAGATTCCTAGGAGGTCAGCTGCTGAGTTAATGTGTGAAGTTAGCGACAGATTGTGAAAGCTTCTTAAAATTCTGCCATGATGTCTCAAGTATTCAAGTTAGAAATAAACAAACTTACTCTTGCTTACTTTTTAATGATGATGTTTGAACTCTAGTAGATAGATGGAGAACCCCCTGTCCATTTCATAACTGTCAAGCTATTTTAGGTCAAGCTATTTTAGGTTTCATATTCTTTGCGGGCAGAATAAGTGTCTTTCTGGAAAAAGCTAATTCTAATCTCTCATCTACTGTACAACCTAATGAAAGTCAGTGGGATTGTATGGGGGAGTATGTTAACACAGAAAGTTGTTCTGTCTTTGTAAAATACTAATACGATAATAATACCACCACCAAAGATAAAAAGGAGGCAGCTGGAATAAGCAGATGTACACTGATAAGTGTGCTCTCGGGGCTGCCCCATGGGAGACCCTACAACAGTAGTAATCTTGTGACTCCAGTGATCCAGACTAAGAAAACTGAACATGTTTCAGAAGTGACACTTGGTCTCTTGGGAGAGAGATTAGCAGCTGCAACTCTTATGCAATTTTCTTGCAGCCAAGATGTTATTTTCTTAGGATGCACATTGAAAAACTTCCATTAACATCAATGGGACTAAGACATGGTGACTTAAGAGTATAGCTATGGCACATGAAGTAGAATAAATCACAACTCTTACAGACGGGAGCAGCCCGAGGCCGGCTGTGGCAGCTGGCGCCCCCACCTGCACAGCTGACAATGGCGAGATGTCATCATCGGACACCTCGGGTGCCCCGTTGAAGGTGGCGCCCAAGGTGACCTCCGAGTTGGCCTATACTCACGGGCCGCCCCTGCTTACAGATCAAACGAGCATAGATGCTAGAGAGATTCAACCTGTAGTCAGAGAGAGTATTTATTTTTTAGGATAATTTCTGGAGTAACCAGATAGCCACATGTGAGTTCCACCATATTTGTCCTGGAAGGGAAAAGCATAGAGCAAGAGATGCAGATTACCCTGATGGACAGGACACGGGACTGGCACACAGATCACTTCGGTTCTAATCACAGCTCTACTACTGACTTATTGTGTGACATAGGAGAAGGCACCTCTCTGTTTCCTGTCCCTTTCTGTGTCTATTGGGATCAATTTTAACTATGGATTTGAATAGTACCTAATACAAAGGAGCCCTGATCTTAGTTGGAGCCTCTAGGAGCTGCCATTATCTTAACAGGATGTTTCGATGGGAGGAGAGAGAAGTGCTCACAGAATGGGAGGATGGACAGGGAAGAGTGTGCAGATTTCTCCTCTTACATCTTCTGTGCTTCTGTCTTCTCTTCCTTTTTCCGGACATTTCCTCTGCTCCTTTCTCCTCTTTCTTCCTCTTTTCTACTGTAGCTTTGGCCTCATTTCCTCATTGTCCACATGACCATTCATTCTATCGCAGTCCCAGGTCTCCACTCTTTGTACTCTCCTACCTATAATATTCTCTCATAATTTGTAGCTCACATGCAATGCAGAAGAGGTGAGCAGAACCCTGGCTGGGACAGGAACCCTGTACATATGGCAGTAGTTGGCAGGTGAGCTGCCTGCCTTGATGTTCATCTGACTCAATTAACCTGATTTCTCTTCTTATTCATTCACATTAATGCAGAGAGGGGTGCGCACGGGAGACCAGAATGTTCAGGTCTGAAGCTGAGCCTGGATCAGCTTACAAAATGCCATTACAACCCCTCATTGACCAAGGACCTGATTGGCTAAGTGGCATTGCCGGGACTGCTTTAAGTCCAGCATTAGCTGTTGGCTAGTGACTGCTCAGGGCTTATGCCTTCAGTTGTGAGCATTTCTGTGCCCATTTTTGTTCCCAGCCTTGCTCTGACCATTAGGCATGACTGCTCATGCCCCAGGTTTCTTAGAGAAAGGGTGGAACAGGAATAAGTAAGTTTTTTTGGAGGGTGGGTGAGTCAGTAGGATTGTAACCATGATGTAGTACCTGTTACAGTAAATAATAGATTCTTTTCTCCCCACTACTATGGTGAGGGTCTCTCTATTTTTTAAATAATTTTTGAGAGCACTTGCAAAAAGCTAGACTGTGCAGTTACAAGCCAACCTCTATAACTCAGTGATGTGTCTCAGTATTGCAGCAAAATATATAGCCACTCTCACAGGATATACTTTGAGCCCATGGTTTTATTTCAAAGTCCAGGTAACATGAACCACTCAGATTTAGCATCTTTTCATAAGAGCAAAGCAGCCATAAAGAAAATGTTATACTAAGGGCTCTTATCAGATCTGTCTCAGCTAAGCCCCATCTACCTTTCAAACTTTCTGTGCTCTTCTCCCCAGCTAGTCATTCTATGCTGCAGAGCTGAGCAGGAAGAGAGGCAGATCTAGGCAGAGACACAAATTCAGCCACAGAATAAATAGGTGCAATTCCCACTGGGAATTGTACTCTGCTACCCCAGCACTGTTTGCCCCAAGATTTAAAATTACAAAAGCTGAGATGCAGGAGTGGGGGATTAGAGTTCAATAAAGCCATGCTGTTGCCTAACAACACAGAGCAGAGCAGGTGAATATTCTTGTAAGAAGACACATGAATATTTTCTCTCTGAATATTTTCCATCCTTTAAAGGGAAGTTGAGCATGCACATATCTTTGCAAGTCTACTGAGGAGAGCATTTTTGGTTTCTGATTAAAAAATAAGAACATGTAATTCAACTATGTACACTTGAAAGAGTCATATGGGTGGAAAAACTGACCTTGAAGATAAATCAATATTTTAACTCTATTTACTTTTATAAACTAAATTTAAGAGAGGTGAATAAAATCTTGGAATAAAATCTAAGGAAGATTTTTGCTGTATCTGGTCTTAAGTATTTCAATTTAGCAGCTGCAAGTAACTGTTTCAAACAAATGAATCAAAGATTTAGAGCAAAAATTCCCAAATGCCTACATGACTGAGAACCAGGATGGGCGGTATGCCAAGGTTAGCCCCTAGTCAGCCACCACCGTTATATTTACCAGTGCCCTCTACTGGCGGCCAATCACTGTTCCTGACCAATGGGAGTGGTAGGAAGTGGCGCTGCCATGCCCATTCTCCAGGAATGGCAATACTGTGATCGTTGGTACGTGAGGAGGCGCGGATAAATACAGAGGTGGACACATGTGAGGGGCTAACCCTGGCAGACTAGATCCAGCATGCGGGCCAGTATTTGTCCATTCCTGGCTCAGAAGCCTGACAGTCCTGATTTCTAAGGGTGTTTCGCCATCTAAAATGCAAATAAGTGCCTAATGGGATTTTTGAAAGCATCCAAGCAGTTTAGGGGCCTAGGCCCAATTGACTTCAGTGGGAATTAGGCCCATAATGGGAGCGACAAAAGTGTCTAAGTAAGGCTAGGTGCCTGTCTGTACCTTTAAGTGCCTGAATACCTAAGCAACTTTTGAGAAAAAAGAGTCTTATGTCCAGATTTTTAAAGTTATTTAGGTGCTGTTCCACTCACTGTTGTATAGTCCAATTGATTTATGATCCCAAGGCTCATTTTGAAAAGTAACTTAGGCATTCAGGTGCCTAATCTTTGACATTAATTTCAAATTTAATTCAAATTAATTTCAGGATCTGGGCCTAAGTTACTTTTTGAATTAAGAGTCAGGCTCCTAAATCAGTTTGACATTGCAATACTGAGTGGAACAACACATTAATAACTTTAAAAAAATCTAGGCCTTACTCAGATATTTTAGCCAAAGAACCTTAAAGTAACTTTATTCTTCCAAATCACTCCTGTTGGAGAATTTACAGTCTACAATGCTTGAACACAGTGCTGATGAAAGAAGTTGACGTAGGAACCCCTCAGAATAAGGTTTATAAAAGAAATACCATAAAACCCTGAGCCATGGCAGCACTGCTATAACTAAATCAGAATATTTAAGGATAGTCGTAGTCATACTTCTGAATGAACACAATGCGATTCACAAAACTATAGTCTCCTTTTTGACATAGAGTCATAGAGACATGGCTATTTATTACACATAGACTCCCTAATGTTCCATGTCTCAATATAAAACGGATCCCGTTCTAGTGAAATACAGTTTATGTTCATCACCTTTATTACACTCCAGAAGAATTTATTCATCGCTGCACGTAAGATGGTGTTGTCAGCAAGACTGAAGACTTGCAGTAGAAAGCTCCAATGGCTCACTGTTGCAAGTTGCAGCCATATTTTATACTGTTACAAATTTTCACTTTCCAAAAAACTTGCAGCAAGAAATGATTATCAGGTTTCCTTTACAATACTGATGCTAATGCCATGTGGGGGCTAATGAACGAAAGTCTTAAATTCAACTCTCTCCTCTTGCGCTAAAGCCAGGTGATACCAAACCTGGAACCTCTGGAGCTTAGTGCATGAGCCTCTATGGCTTGAGCTAAAAGCCAGCTGGCTCTCAGCTAAGGCTGCAGAGCAAACTCATTCTTCCTCTCTCTGTAAGTGATCTAAGGGTATGTCTACCCAGCAAAGTTATTTTGAAATAACAGCCATTATTTCAAAATAACTTTCCTAGCATCTATACAAGCCAACTGCTATTTCAAAATTAATTCAAAATTAATTCGAAATAGCGAAGGGCTTATTTCAAAATTGGTAAGCCTCATTCCATGAGAAATAGCATCAATTTCGAAACTGCTATTTCAAAATAAGCTCTGTGTAGATGCTTATTTCGAAATAGGGGGCCTCCAGCCCTTCCCAGGGTGCCCTGCTGGCCTCTCTGGCCACAAAGTAACTTCTGACCTGATGCCCTGCTGGAACCAGTTCCGGCTGGCCTTAAGTGTGATTCAGTGTCCAGTCAGTGTAGACGCGCTATTTCAAAATAGGAAAAAGCTATTTCAAAATGCATTCTGTGTGTAGATGCGTTATTTCAAAATAACTATTTCAAAATTAAATACAGGCAGTCCCCGACTTACGTAAGTCGGATCCGCACTTACGAACGGGGCTTTCTCGCCCCGGAGGTCGAGGTGGCGGATTGCTACCTGCGAGCTCCGGGGCGAGAAAGCCCCGTTCGTAAGCTGCTCCGGTGCCCCTGGTCTGCTGGAGACCGTCTCCAGCAGACCAGGGGCACCGGGCGGGTTCCCACGCTTCTGAGGCTTTGCCGGAGCAAAGCCTCAGAAGCGCGGGAACCCGCCGCGGCTGTGGCTTCAGTCCCGGTGCCTGTGGTCTGCTGGGGACGGTCCCCAGCAGACCACAGGCACCGGGACTGAAGCGGCAGCAGTGGCGGGTTCCCGCACTTCTGAGGCTTTGCCAGACTTTGCGCCTCCCCCCTCCCCAGCAGACCACAGGCACTGGGGACTGAAGCCGCAGCCGCGGCGGGGTCCCGCGCCTCTGAGACTTTGCCAGAGCAAAGCCTCAGAGGCGCGGCACCCCGCTACCGCTGTGGCTCTGCTCCCCGTGTCCCTGGTCTGCTGGGGGGGGGGCGCGCAGCTAGTGTGCTCCCCCCCCAGCAGACCAGGCTTTTGTTTTGGACCCTGGGGCAGAGCAGCTGGGGCGCTGCCGATTGGTCCTGCAGCGCCGCTCTGGGCACTACTGGACCAACCCGGCAGCACCCCAGCTGCTCTGCCCCAGGTCCTGATTCAGCCGCTGCTGGTCAGTTTCAGCAATGGCTGAATCAGGATGCCACTTCTGAACTTCTGAAGTACTGCTGAACTTCTCATATGCAGCAAAGACCTTTTTAGTCCATCTTATTTCCTTCTTTAATTAGCTGGCCCATAGGAACAATACCCTCAATCTGGGTGAAATTCACCCCCGTGCAAAGCCATGTGCATCACTTAAAGTCAATAGCACGTTCCAGCATTTTCCCTTCTTTCCCTACAGGCAATAATAAAAGTGGCAGCACAAAATAAGCACTTACCATTATAACCCTCATGTGAGCATTGATTATCTGAATTAAATAGAAAGCTCTTCAGAAAATGTCTTGTACTTTGTGTTGTGGAGATGTAATTTCTTCATTCCCTGTTTTCCACCACATCATGTGAAACAGCAGATCTCTTTTCCTTATTACATACATCTCAATTCCTAACCAAAACCAAATTGAAATCTATAAATGTTTTATGCACTAAGCAGCTTCAATCAGGAACCAGATCTACCTAGTTTATCTTCCCAAAGCAAAAAGTTCTCTGGAGGAGAAAGTGTTTATGTTTTTCTTTTTCTTAAAATGGTTTCAAAACAAATCTAAGATGCATTATCTCCCCTACATGCACACAGAGTTAGGTGCAGCTTCACTGACTTCAGTAAAGTAACCCCGCTGTAAATAAGAGCACTATTTAGTCCTGTGCATTTCTCTTTCAACATCCTTTTTAGTCGCTTTTTACAGTGTCAGTCTTCTTGGTTCTGCTGCCAGCATGCAAGTTACAATCATGCCCCAAATACCGGATCCCTACAGTTATACTAGCTATACTCCCCAGTTACACCCAGTTATAGTAATTTTCTGTCCAATTTACACAACAGGCCTGATTTGGATCTCAGCTATTTTCACTATCACTAATGGTAATGAGAATAGAATCTTGCCCTCTGAATAAAACTTACATTACTGCTGCCTATTGCATCACTGAATTTGGCCCACTAAATCTATAAAATATCCTGCCAGTGGGGATGTACGTGATAAGCTCCAATTGTCACAGCAGGATAATGGAAACATTCCTCCTTTTCTGTTTGAAAGCAATACATTATTTAGCCACTTACAAGTCTGAACTGAACTGAACCATTATGTTCCATTATATTTATCATCCTGGGAACCAATCGATCCATAAGAGATATATTGTTTACCCATGGACATGGTTGGTTTTCACTAGTCTCAGAAGGGTAGCTGTGTTAGTCTATAACTTTAAAAATGAGTAGTCCTGCAGCACTTTAGAAACTAACAAATGTATATATCTTCACTCAAGATCATCTCATCTGAAAAAGTTATATAGTTAGTCTCCAAGTTGCCACAGAACTATCTGTGGTTTCTACTAGGTGATTCCTCCCTCAAATTCTATGAAGTTACCACGGGAGCAGACTGTATGAGGTTTGCAAACTCAGAGTAATATCTGGAGTCGAAAGGCTATCTGATGCTTTCCTGCAGGAAAACATGCACAACCTGGTAATATACACAGAAACATGCACTGCAGAGTAAAGACACTGTTCAGCCCAAGTTCAGACCCAAAAGGTGTTTGAATCTGGGTTTTTATCCCAGGCATAATCTGTACTATCCAATAGAATTTCAGTCATCATGTACAATCTTAATGTTGACGCAAGCTCAGATAAACACAGCAAGCAATATTTCCCAGACTTACTCCACACAATTGAAACAGCAGAGCTGTAAAGCAAAAACATCCCTATCATCTCGGACTGCAGTCCTCACTACTAATCATGGCAGGCATATGAAAAAAAAAATCCCTTCATATGGTAATAGAGAGTTCTGTGATATTAACCCTACATTTTTTTTTCTGGTAGACAAAGCGATAAAGAGACATACTGTTTCAAAAATTATCTGAAAGCATTTTAGTAAAAAAAAGTTCCTACTAACATTTTCCTTCTAACTGGTGGGGATCAGGTATTTGGATAGCTTCCAGGCATTTGAGAAAACACTTGTGAAACCCCAAAGTTTTATCAACTGGAGTAAGTCTACAATTTCCTACCATAAGTCTTCTATTTGTTATTTGGAATTAATTATTAATCGTGAATGTTATTCAAGTCAACCTGTCAGGCAAGCAAAAAAAATACTGTAATTTAGTTGACCAATTACACAACACTATACATGATTAGTGAATAATTACTGTGAGCCGTTTATGAACAAACCATAATGAAATTTATTTGCATAGCCTTTTTGGCAAATTCTTACAAATAACAAATGAACTAGAATAAATCAGGGCCAGTTTGTGAATGATTTGTGAAGTAAAATCCAGACTCTATTTACAGCAAATATTATTTGCAATACATAATTCAACCACCTGTAATAACCACCAGGAAGAAGCAAGATCACAGACAGCTATCAGGAGAGCTTCTTACTAGTATGGGCATTTCTACTACATCACCAGGTATTACTGCCTCATCCAGCTTTAAATTGTGATGGATTTATAGGGTTAACAGATACTTTCACAAAAAATACCAAACATGGTGGGGAAAAAATTGGTTGAGGGAAAAAAAAAAAGGGACCAAACTTGTTGGGCAAAAACAAACAAACAAACAAACAAACAAACAAACGGGGGACCAAAGTTGTTGAGCAAAAAAAAAAAAAAGAGTCGCTGCTCCTTTAAATCCCCACACTTCCTGCTCCCCCCGCCCATTCCCACAGACACAGCAGGGGAATAATGTTCTAAGTGGCCTTCTATCCAAGAAAAACAGAAAAAAACCCAGGCATTTTACATGACAGAGGCCTCAAATACCGGACTCTCCGGGTTAATACCAGTCACCTGGCAACCCTATGACTTATTATGGCATTTTACCTTGCAGGACACCCTGGCAAACTGCTTTTACTGCATTTCTCCCTCCCACCCAACTCACCCCATTTTGCCACAGACCATATGTTCTTTTTGATGCATCTCCACATAGCATTAGGGTTTGAATCTTTTATATCATAGGATACCGAAAACCACACAACTACCACAAGAACTGCTGGAGCGAGTAGAGTAACCTGCTTCAGACTTTGTGCCCAGCATAATATTTACAGGAGCATGTAGCACATTATTAATGTAAGGTCTTTGTTCCTAGAATAATCCCTATTTCTGATTAACAAATATAAAGCTCTAATCACAGCACATTTTCTTGGCTTTTATCACAGAGCTCCACACCTTAGCACAGATTCACCAAGGTTTCAGCATCTCTCAGCAAGCATCATCTGTGTGATGTCTATATATATGATGAATACTTGCTTATAACTAACCAGCAGTAAGTTTTATTTGCTTGCTGTTTCTGCTAAATCTAAATGGAAAAGCTGGCTGTTTTATTTCCTCCCACGGTGCAGAATAATGTGGTAGAATGAGATTTAAAGGCTATTTCAAAAAATGTTTAAATAAATAGTCTGCTTGGGTCTTCTGCTGACTCGAGTCTTTTTAGTCTGTCACAATCCTTCAACTATTAAATAATCTCTGGTGAGAAATTAAAAAAAAATTTGCACTTCCACAAGGAATGCAAGGAGTATATGTTTGTTTATAATTTACATTGCCATCAGATCTTTTAAATATGCTATTCTTTGCTTAATTTTTCTGTGAGGGGGCCGTTTCTATTTGAGATGTGCTATTTGTACTATATCTTCTCTCAGGCTGTCTGCGTCTTTCAAAAAGTGGCTTTGGTTCCAATTAAAGTCAACAGGAAAACCATACACCAGACATTGAAAGGAGGACAAAATTGATTGGGATTAAATTTTCTGAAACAATATGGCCAGTACCACAGACACGAAAATCCTAGTCAATTCCATTCCAGTACTGGCGCCAGAGAATGCATTTGCAGCAGCCAGTAATTGAATATGGTCGATCACAAAATAAATTTGCAAATGGAAAACTATAGTTTTGCACATTTGCATGGCATTTGTGCTTTCTGTAAGTGCCGGGAACATTCCAGTGCACAGATTCAGACTTCTGACATTTTCACATTCATGTTATTGAACAAGAGTGATGCTCACCCCATAAGGAGGACCCTCCTCACCACTTAGCTGCCCTAGTGGGATTGCTTGGGACTTAGGGTACGTCTACACTACATGGCTCCGTCGATGGAGCCATGTAGATTTGTTTATTGGGCAAAGGGAAATGAAGCGGCGATTTAAATAATCGCCGCTTCATTTAAATTTACATGGCTGCCGCGCTGAGCCGACAAACAGCTGATCAGCTGTTTGTCAGCTCAGCGCGCTAGTCTGGACGCTCCCCTGCCAACATCAAAGCCCTTTGTCGGCAGCCCCGGTAAACCTCATCCCACGAGGAATAATGGGGCTGCCGACAAAGGGCTTTGATGTCGGCAGGGGAGCGTCCAGACTAGCGCGCTGATCAGCTGTTTGTCGGCTCAGCGCGGCAGCCATGTAAATTTAAATGAAGCGGCGATTATTTAAATCGCCGCTTCATTTCCCTTTGCCTACAACCCTCATCTATATGGCTCCGTCGATGGAGCCATGTAGTCTAGACACAGCCTTAGAGTGGAGTTGAAGGCACAGTCAAAAGAGCTGTAAACTGGGGGTGGGGACTATTGGAATCCTGCATGCCAGTGGGGTTCGCTATACTGGCACTCACACAAGTCTGTACAAGAGGTGTCATGGGGAGAAATTAAGACAGTGACCCCAACACTCCACATTAGTGCAGAGAGTGTATTTGGTCACTATCCCAGTCCACAGGCTAGAAGTGCGCTGGAGCTGGATTTCATTTCCCCAATTAGCCTTCCCCAGAACTTTGCACACAAAGCCCAAGTACTCTGGTTTTATATCGGTGCTATGAATTTCACCTCACTAGAATACTCAGAGCAGCCATGTGCACAAAGAGCAGGCAATGTTCCCTTTAACTTTTCCCACCCCTGAGCAGAATTAATTTTGTGATGTGCACCAATATGGAGGTGATGGGCGGCACTGAAGTGATGGGCGATGCATCACCCTCATATTGGTGCACATAAAATTCATGTAGTGAGGGGCCAAGGGGTTGGTAGTGTGGGAAGGGGCTGCACCTCTTTTCCTGGGGCAGCTGGGCTACCGATGGGCATTTTGGCCCCTGGTGCAGGTTTTTTTTTGTTTTTGTTTTTTTGCAACAACATTCCCCCCAGAGCACCGGCACCGTTTTTCTTACAAAAAAAGCACTGCTAACAACTGTGTGTGAGAGAGAATTGGAGGATTTCTGTAATCCCTTGCCAACTTTTGCATGGTCTCTCTGAGACTATTCTCTTTCAGACAAAGAGAAATCATTGTCTAAGATTAGGTAATACTGTTTAACGTCTCCTATCAGTTCCTTCTGATGTAAATTAAAAACCCATATTAATTAAAAAGTTTACTATATAAGCTTAATTAGGTTTTCCTTTTTGCACCTTAGAGGCACAATTTACTGACAGTGAATAAAAATGTCATGAAATCAAAAGGTAAGCAGGAAGTGCAAAGAGCACAATTTTCTTCAGTTCTTCCATACGAAGAGTATTGTAAAAATTGCTAATTATGAAATCAGTATAAAAGACTGGCAGTTATGTTCAGATTTCCCTTCTCTCTCTCCAGTATTTAGCAGATTAGGAAACGGGGATGCACAAATATTTTGAAACAAAACTTTTAAGAACACAAATGCTAGTCTAAAGCTTCAGTTAGTGTACATCAGTGTAACTCCACTGAAACTAATCAAATGAGCCAATTTACACCAGCTGAGCGCTTTGGATGGGTATCAATAAACTTTCATACATGTTAGTTCCCTTATTTTTCACATCACCTTGCAAAACAAAAAACAAAAGATATTTAGTGAGGTAATTTCTCAAAAAAACCTACAGCCCAAACCAACTCTGTCTGTAATTCAAAAAGTCACAATCCCTTAAACACATATACCTCCCCTAGCCACACACACACACTTAGCATATCAGTGAAATATAATTTTGAATAAAAAGCTAGGCCTCCTTTGACTTTTTTGTCTTCTGAATCCTGATTTAAGTGCATGGCATTCTGAAATAAGCTCCAATTTTTAATACATTCGAAGTATGCTGAGACAGACAACACCCAAGGAGCTAAAATTCATACCATCCTGGTATGCAAAACAAAATCTATCCATCCATCTGAGAGTCCATTTGTCCTAAATGGTAAGAGCTAGGACCACTGAATTTGATGTGCAATTTCCTCGTATCCTAATTTAAAGCAAGGTAAGGGTTTGGCTGTGCCAGGAAAATGGGTGTGTTTGGAATGGAACTATATTCCATAACACAAAAAGGGAAGGGGGGCTAAGTGGGACAGTTACATTACAGAGTGACCCCTGGGGCAGTGAGTGCAGTGTATGGCTATACTGCAGAATGACCACAGGGGCAGCAGCAACAGGAAGAGAGTGGCCAGCAGGGGCCAGGACTCTGCATGTTGCCACTGTTTCAGTGCCAGGCGAAAGCCACTCTTTTTACCCATGCTTTCATTGGTGTTTTAGATGTGTGTGTGTGTACCTCTCCTCTTGAGGTGTTTTAGCAGGCTTTAAGTCCCTCCTTGGGTAAAAATATTTTAAATAAATAAATTATAGAAAACAGGAGAAAATAAATTTCTCACTTCCACTCCACCCCTGAACTTTTTATAGTAGGAAAGTTATTGGTTTGTTTACTACGCAACTATTAGTGGTAGTGCTGTACCTGCAACAATATAAAAGCTGAGTAGCAGTTTCTGCATCAAACTAATTTTTTCAACTTTTTCCGACAATCTATGGTCAGACTGGCCTAAAAACTTCTGCCAAGAGAGGCACTGGGTAGAGTTTGCAGTGCAGCTTTGGAGGGGTCATGTAGTAGATATCTTACATTTGTTCTTGTGGAGCTGCAATAATATTCAGTTGTGGCTTGATCCTGCAGAATGCCAAACACTCTGATCCTGACTCAGCAAAGCACTTAAGCATATGCTTCACTACAAGCATTTTAGTAGTCCCATTAGACTATTCGTATGCATACAGTTAAGCACATGTTGCTGCAGTCTGTTAGATTGGGTCCAAGTGCTCGTAACCCTTCCTCTGACAAATAATAAATGTTAGGCTCTGCTGAATAGGTTAACTTCCCCATTAGAACAAAAGGGAGACTGTGGCTCTTGTCGCAGTATCTGACTTTCCTTAACCTTTGTCCTGTTTGGAGGGGGCCGTGCGTGAGGGTGTTCACGCGTGGCAAACCACCGTGTCAGACTCAGTGGTCAAAGGTTTAGTAACATAAACAAACAGGAGTTGTATGTAGCATTGCACAGACAAAATCTGAATTATATTATTTGTTTTATTTTAGCTCTTAAGAGCCCCTATCATGGATCAGGAACCCATAGTGCCAGGCGCTATACAAATTTCTAGCTCAGCCTCTAGCTAGTTAAATCAGGAAAAACATTTTTCTCTCTTGAATGTACACACTTTGGGGCAAATTTTGGCTTTGCTAGGAGGGATGTAAAATCCTGTTTAATATGTTAATTGGTTAAACTACATTTTTAACTGGTTAACCAACCCGCTGCATTGGGGCTGCTCCAGCCAGACCAAGCATAGGTTAACCGGTTACCGGTAAGTATCCCCCAGTAAGGGTGAGCACAGCTCCATCACTGCGCCTGCTCATGTAACCCACACACCTTCTGGTGAGTGTGTGCTCAGAGAGAGAGAGAGAGAGAGAGAAAGAATGAGATTCCTCTACAGCAGTGTATCTCAAAAGCTGCTAAAGGGCCAGTCTGGTTTGTTTATCTAAAGGCTCCATAGCCATAGAGCCTTCTGGCTCCAATTGGCTGTGGTTCCCCATTTCCAGCCAAGGGAGCCACCCGCTTCTGCAGCTCCCATTGGCTGGAAATGGTGAACGGGAGCCAAGGGGAGCTGCAAGGGTCTCTGGCTATAGTGCCTTTAGACAAACCAGAGTGGCCCATTAGCACCTCTCTCAAATTGGGCCCACAGCCCACCTTGAGAAACACTGCTGTACAGTCTTAGCTGAGAGGCAACTGACTTTTAACTTAAGCAATAGAGACGCATGCACTAAGCTGCAGACGTCCCAGGTTCGGGTCTGCCTGTCCATGTTACATTCACTCTAGGTCTGAATTTGGCTGCTTATCTCCTGCTTGCTATTTTTCCCCATTCCCACTGTCAACAGTTTGTATTGTTACACTAGCATGTACTGAGGCAGTGCATCTATTCTAGTCACTGAGACAAAGGGATGCGAGTCATATTAGTGCAGCAATTAGCCTTGCCAACTTTTTAATCACACCTAACTGAACACCTCTGCACCACCCCTTCTTGTTCCAGCCTCCTTTCCTCCATTGCTCGCTCTTCCTGACCTTCACTCACTCTTGCCAGGCTGGGGCAGGGAGTTGGAGTGTGGGGAGGTTCCACTCACTTCCTTTGTGCCCAAAGGCAGTGCCTCTGCAGCTCACATCAGTGGTGGTCCTCAGCCATTTGTAGCAAGGGCAGTGCACAGGGTATTTCCTGGCCATTCCTTCACCTACGGACCGTAGGGATCTTGTGCCCATTTCTGGGAGCTACTTGGACCACGGCATATAGGGAGGCTGACCTAGCTCCAGGCATCCACTGTGTCACCAACTGGACTTTTAACAGCCTGGTCAGTAGTGCCAACCCAAAGCTGCCAAGGTCTTTTTTCTTTCAGGTGTTCTGGTAAAAAACCAGATGCCTGGAAATCCAAACAGCAACTCATAAAACGGAAATCTCTATTGATTACAAATTACAGTTACTTCTCAGAAAAAATAGCCTTCGGAATTTATTGGCATCCTAACTGAGTGACAGCTGCAGGAATCAGAGATCCGAAAGTCTATTAAAGCTATGACTAAGGACTAGCCATACTAATGCATATGCTATTGGATTGCACAATGATAAAGCCCTTTGGAGAAAATGTAATTAAATGAATAAATCTTATACCAAACATGACTATAATGTGTAGCTTATTTATTTTAGGTAATCTAATCATACCATAAATTCACTACTTTGAAAAGGAAAGGGTTAGTCAGAGCTTTATTAATGGCTAAAGAATTAAACTCCCCAAAACTGAACACTCCAACCATCTATGTACATCTGAGTTATACCAGTTGCAGTAGATTAGCTGTTCTAGAAATAGACTATATAGAACAGTGTTTCTCAACCAGTGGTATGAGTACCCTTAGCGGTACTTGAGAGAAGTCTGGAGGGTACGTCAACACAACTGATATTTAGAGAAAACTGAATTTTTGTTTTGTTTTGTTTTACAGCGCTTTATTATTTTTGTACTTTTTTACACCCAAACATTTCATCGCCCACCCAGCTACAATTAAATTGTTTAAACAACTGTGTTGCAATGGTAGAAAAAAACTGTGTGTCTGAAAGCTGTAGGTACTGGAGGTACTTTGAAAAAGGGGTACTTTATAAAAAAAAAAGGTTGAGAAACACTGATATAGAACATAATATCTGATCAGCTTTTTAAAACCATTGATAGATTTAGTGGTCTACACATCAGGTGTGGGACAATTCAATATCCTGGAAATCCAGGTTCAGATTCTGGATCTCAGACTTCACATCCGTGAGGCCGGGAAATAGAATCCCACACACACTGTATAAAGCTCTTTCATATAGTATACATATGGATATGATCATCTCTGCTCATCGAGCAGACTGAAGTTGACCATCATGGCTTTGCACTATTTCTAACAACCTGCCTACACCTCCAATTCTTTGAATATGAATTTCTTAGTGAACAGTTAACATCTGTAGGAAGAGATAAAAATGGAAAATATGTTTTGCAAACATTTATTTGACGTTTTAAATAATTTCATGATTTTTTTTCATGCCCTTTGTGTGTTGCTTTCTGGAAACATATCAGCAAATCAGCAGTGAGTTTCAGAACTAATATTACAGAATTTTCAAGAGAAACAATGTTGATCTTGTAATCTTGCTCTAGAAACCTCATTTCAACAGTCATATTCCACCAGAGAGCAGAAATGTAACATGTGACTTGTGTCCTATTGAACAACTATAACTTGTGAAGAATCTATGGAGAAAGAGGGACATACGAAAATGGGTATAATGACTAATAAATGCTTTTGTGAGCAATGTCCAGAGTGAAAAACATATTTCATCAAATACACTATTCATTCTAAATTATATGCCCTGCTCTAGGAATTTGACTGGAACTGGACTCGATGAGGCAAGGTACTCAACCGTTCTTTTCGCACTGACCACTTATTGAAGGAGAGCATGTTCAGCATAATTTCAAACCCTGAGTTCAATACTAGAGGGATTATATGATACCTGCTGTGCTGCGGTAATTATTTTAGCCATTACAATTTTAGTTATCAGTATTTGTCTAATGTAACCTTTAAGTAGGGGATGGCTACTCAATGTTTATACTATGGTCATCAGTTCAGATTATCTGGCTTTGATTCAACTGTGTGAGTAGCTAGAATGAAGGGAGAGTTATCAAGTGAAACTATCAAGGGACGAGATCTATGGCTACTCTGGGAGGAAGTCAGAAACATTTAGGGGAGAGACTCATTTTTAACTACAGCAAGCAGAGAACTTTTTTACAAATCTACTTTCACTGTGGCTTACGTGATAGCTACGTGCATTACAAAAATGTGATTGCTAGGAGAAGGGTTTATATTTCTTCCTGTTTATTCACATTACATAGTTATCAAGCATTTCTTCCTTGTTCGAGGATCTTAAAGATATTTTTCATAGGGAAGGGTGGAAAAAAAATAAAGACCTTCCCGTTCCTTAAGACCTTACATAAACTCACACCTTCATTACATAGTAAGCTATAAAAATCAAGGGCAAAAGAACGGGCAATTCCACAAAGCCCCACTGAAAGGGCTTTATGCAGGTGATATGAAAAGGGAGAGTGGGATGGGGCAAGACAACACAAGACATAAGGTAGCTCTCTCTGGCCCCAGTGAAGTCAATGATCATTTTGCAGTTGACTTCAGAAGAGCAAGGATTTCATCCACGGGGAATAGATCCTACTCAGTCATCCAGTGGTTACTACTACAACTCTTAGATAGGATTTGTTGCAAGTAAATCTGTGGAGCTACAGAGTTATTGGCCATGTTCTACCCAGCTACAATTGCGAGACAACTGCTATGGTGCTCAGTTGCAGAGCCCCACTGTGTAGTTTCTTCACTTAGCATCCATTGTACAGAATGTTAGGCCCTCTGTCACCACAGAAAGGCTGCTAGGATTTGGGTTTATACTTTTACAGCTGTATTTTAGTTGTATTTGTAGGGAGAGATGACAATGACTCATATTTTGGTTGCCAAACACTTGCTATTATAAAAAATTATTGTGTTTTTGGGTGAAAATCTCTCACACTTCCATTGTTTGAAATTTAAATAATAATCTCTACAACCAAAATAGCCATCTTTTAACATCAGTATTTTGGGTATATAAACTGCATGCAGAATGGGTGCACTTGACATTCACTCTGGTTCTAGAGCTACTACTGACCTATTTAAAAATCTAGGGATTCTCTCTGAAACTTTCATCCACTGAAACCTGCATTCATGTTGCACACTTTGGCTGGATATCCCCTTCATATTTCTCATAACAATCCAGCCATCAGAACCACACTGCTTCTTTGGTTTCACTTCAGAAGCACTCAGGAGACAATTCTTTTACCCTCAAAAAGTAACTTAACTTTTGTTTATGCCTGCAGCTAATGTATAGCTCAATATCCAAGACTCATGACTGCTAACTATTGACATTTACACCATATAAATCATTTCAAGTGGCTGTCTGACTCTGAAAGCTAAGTGCCGAAAAAAGGTTGATTATGAAGTAGACTTGCTGCTGTATGTTTCCTGAACAGTTTTCATACAACAGATGCTGGGTAGGTTCTTCGATCTTTTCATACAGGTGATGATTGATTCTTTTATTGAAATAAGAATGCGACTGTTCCCTCGCCCTGCTCCATTTGGTAGCCATTATAGGCAGCTCTGAAGTATGTGACTATAACATCAAGGACTTTTTTCACTGGAAGCAGCAGATGCAGCCAGGGCACTTCATTGCAGTTAATAGGGAAGTAAGTGGATTTTGGATGCATTTATGTTGTGAAATCACAATAGATGTATTGGGTGTGTAGGCCCTTCTTCAGGAAAAAAATTGAGAATGTGTTCAACTTTTTGTGACTGAGTAGCTCCATGGTTCTCAATGGAGTACTCATGCTCAGAGTTATAGATGTGTTGAGGTACTTTCCTGAATGGGTGACCTTAGGTCTAGCCTGCATTGCTGCTTAAATTGATGTAAGTTATGTCACTCAGGTGTAAGAACCCCTCCTTCCCTGAGCAATCTAGCTTATATCAACCCAATATGATGTCTACCCTGCATTATGTTGGTGGAAAATGCTCTCTCACCAACTTACCTTCCACCTCTTGGGAAAGCGGAGTACTGAAGTCAATGGGAGAGCACTCTGCCATGGGTTTATCCGACCGCTAAATCCACACTCCTGCATTGATTGCAGCAGGGCTGATTTAGCGGGCAGTATAGACAAGCCCTGAGTTTGCAGCCTCCTCAGGGCTGAATGCCTTCTGCCCCTTGTGTAGCACCTGGCACTCTATTAGTGCTTAAAAATACCAAACCACGCTCAGAATTATATTTCAGATTTCATTGAAATATAATCTATAGAGGAGTACTGCAGTTCTCAAAAAAAAAAAAAACCCCACACACAAGCCAATTGAAAGTGCCCCCCAACAGAATGTCTGAAGTAGTTGTTAGTCTTTTTGCCTGCACATTTTTTTACACTGCAAATTAGTCTGAAATAATTCAGTAGGAATCTTCGTATTGCTTAGATATGATTGGCCACAAGTCAAATTTCTATTCCCTGAGGTAGCCACTGCAGCTTTGACTTCCTTAAAGAGGACAGCAGGTTAGAGACAACAGCAGATGAACAGGATTGTAATGTTTTTGGTGCCAGAGATTGTTTGTTTGCATGGATATCCTGTTGGCAGCAACTCTAAGAAATTATTGAAGTGACAGAGATTCTGGAAGACATATGCTCAGTTTCCAAAAAGCACTGTGCTTCAACTAACAACATGGTATCACCTCCAAGATATAATTGCCCATACACTGAGTTAACTAGCATTTGGAAGGTTATCTTTAATAGTGTAACCTGATGACATCCCATATTACCTCAAAGACAGGCACATTTTAAACATCGTAAACAGTTATTTTTTCTGACCTAGTTACCAGTTTTTCCCTGGAGCATAATTTCTAGGAAAAATAGGCTACTATAAAATTAAATAGGATAGGTGCAAAGTTAAAAATAGATTTTCTCTCATTGCAGAGAAAAACATATTTGACACGAGTCTACATGTTGTTATAGGTGTGCAACAGTTTTCAGAAAGGGACGTATAGTTTGTTGTTTAATGTGCTCACTCTAAATGCGCCACATCAAATATCATTTGAAAGCTTATTTATGTACATGAAGATGAGGCATGATAAAGAGCTGTTGAGTGGTACACACAGACTCCTAACTTCTGCAAGACTTCCTGCTATATCTGCATTAACAGGATGTGACTTTCTGTCATCCATATCTGATATTAAATCAGTGTTTAATGATGTCAAAGGAGGGGGATCTTACTGCTTCAGAGATCTTGCCAAACTGTGTGGGGGGGGGAGGAGGGGGCAGTGACAACCTACCACAATTTCTGCAGCAAGGATGACCAGAACTGTAAGATCCGTGCAAAGTACCTCCTTCATCTCACCAGACTTAGCACTTACCCCTCTGGAGATGGTGGGCTGGAGGCACTACTGTGGGCAGGGTTCCCCTTTCCCATTAAGCATATTTTCAGAGTAGGCCTCAAAATCAACCTAAGGGGTAATCGTCCACCAAATACAAAGGCAAACAGTCTTAAATAAACACAAAAGCCCAGGAGGGTACCTTCCACTACTTCCTTGCTGGGCAGGTTGTCACCCAGTTGGTTGTCCCGAGGTGTCAGTCCTTCCCCAACAGGTACACAGGTTTGGCTGTTCCATTATGGGAAGAGGTACAGCCTCTTACCCTGGGGCAGCTTATTTTCCTGCTGCCACTAGCCTGCCAGGGGCTCATCTCGCTCTCTCTCACACTTCCCACTTTCTCTCACCAGAGGAAGAGTTTTTAGAAGCCTGAGGCAGCCCTTAACTGGCTTCAGGTGTCCTTAATTGACCTGAGTTAACCACTTCTCACCTAGTAGGGAAAAGGACTTAACATTCTAGGGCTCACATATTAGTCTCCCAGAAACCTCAGGCAGCCATCCAGCCTGATTGTCATAAACCAGAGCGAGAAATAAAAGGAAACTTACAAGGACCTGAATTTCTTGTGCCTCAATCTAACCATCAACAAGGTAAAGTCACTGGCTAAACACCCACCATAAGAGGACAGTATTGAACAGCATGTGAAAAGAGCATCTTGGCAAAGATTTGGATATCTTCATTCACAGGGAAACCAGATATTGGCCCACCATTGCTATATGGATGGGAAAATGTGGATGATGAACTACTTCCTGTATCTTTCAAGGGCCCAATGGCACCTGAGCTTCTACAAGTCCTTATCTGTGCCTATATCAGTTGAGGTCAGTGCGTAATCAACTGAATTTGTGGTCAGACAATCTTTACTTCACAGAACTGCGTATATGCAAAGGCGATGAAGACTGTGGTAACCCGCACACTCTAGACAGAGATTATAATGATGTTGACCATAAATGTCATGAGTGCTAATACATTTAAATGATATATGTACACATGTATTATTAAATTTTGTTTTCCCCATTAGATTGTTGTTGCAATAGGTTGAAGACACAGAGAAATCCTATTTTGAGTCTTGAAATAATATACCGAGTCACTAAACCACAAGAAGTGAATGCAAATATTGAAAAATGATCATAACATGTTGATTGTGTCACTATTTATATCCATTTTTATGGGAACACACCCATTGGACAGCTCCATACCAGACCTTATCTTAAGCATTTTAAGCATTCAAATCCATAGATTCTAAGGCTTTTATCATCATATACTCTGGCCTCCTGTAAAACACACCACAGAACTTCCACAAAATATCCCCATTGCTATGCTCATGGCACCATTCGACAACTCCTTGACACATCTTATCTTAAAGACACGGTAAGCTTTCAAATGATGTATGATGTGCATGTGTGTAGACAGGGTACATTTATTTAATCTTCCAAATCAGTGGTGTTTATTAGTATTAATTGTTTGTTTTATTCAAGTGTCTAGGAGTCCTAGTCATGAATCAGGATCTCATTGTGCACAAAGATCTATGTCCCAAAGTGCTTATGGATATAGTTGATCTCACACTGATTGCCTAGGACCCATGAGTTTTGTATCAAGAACTTGTGAATAACTTCATAGCAATACACAATGACTGGGAAGAATTCTGGGGAAAATCTTGTAGGTTTCCCTTCTTGCTGATTGTTCTGATTTTTTCTGTATGTTATTTTATTTAATACATATAATTTAATGTGTAAATTGCCTTTGTATAATGTAAATATCTCTTGTCCACATAAGAAAAAATACACTGAAAAAGCAAGCACTGGAGTCTTTAGGATATTTGTGAAGCTACACAATGGGTATCAAATCGGATACTGCACATTAGAACCTTCTTCCATTTCCCACAGAGCAAAGCTAATTGACTGGCGTACATGAGAAATAGCAACTATGAAAAAACAAAAGCTTCGATGAGGTCTTCAGTAAGAATACTTACTTAGAACCTAATGTGTACTCATGAGATCATTTTCTTTTCTTGTTGTTCCCTTGAGTTTTAAACTTGCTGTTATTTTTAAATATTGCTCAGCCACGTTACAAAGCAAAAAAAAAAAAAAAAAAAAAAAAAACCTAGAATAGATCTGCCACAAAACTGCATTGCTTTATGATCAACAGAGGAGCTATTAGCACAGACAATGAGAAACCAGGCAGAGGTTTGCCTTTCAACCATGATGTGGAGTTGGTAAAAATGGCTGTTATTTTCTGCATTACTACTACTGCTCAGAAATCAATGAACACTTCATCCTGATAGATAGAGCAGGTGAACAACAAGAGAATTTTATAATAACTTACAAAGCCAATGCAGTATTTGGTCAGATATCAGCTTAGAGTTCAATGGTAAAATTAAGCCACAGCTTTGCAGTGTATTTTGGCAAATTTATTCACTAAAAGACTTTCACGAGCTTTAAGTCTGACCCTTTTCATGTTCACAGGAGGCTAGATATTGCAGTTCTCAGCTCCTTGTCAGGCAAAACTCTCTTTGAACTTGCTCAATATGGCTTTTAAGATCTGGGCCACAGAGCTTCTAAGTTTTAAAGCACGTAAGATACATCCCACAAATCCTCACTTAAGCAAGTAGTCCTATGGAAGTTAATGGGATTACCTGGACTGCAATACAACATTAAAAAGTAACTTTCTTCATTTTCTTTTTTGACCGAAAATTATTAGCATTGATTGTTTCTTCATTTCATGAGACTCATTTCCTTCTGTTACAAATTGGCACCCCCTAATCCAGATTTCCGTAGTCCAGCAACAACCCTGGTCCAGCATTGTGTGACCAGGAGCATTGCCAGACTAGGACAGACAGAGTGCAGGAGTCCCGGGCTGCAGCAGGGCTGCTGGGGAGAGTCCCTGGTGACAGCAGGGCTACCAAGAGGAGCTCAGAGCCACCGGGGAGAGCCTTGGGTGGAGCGTGGCGCTACAGGCACAGGACTGCTGGAGACAGCCCTTGAAAGCAGGAGGACCATCGGGCAGAGTGCAGAGCCCTCCCAGGCAACAGCAGAGCTGTGGCGAAAAAGAAGAACCCTGGGTGATAGCAGAGCTACAGGGTTGGGGAAGTAGCAGAGCCCCTGGCGGTAGCGGGTGGCCAGGAGGAAATGTGGAGATCCGGGTGCTTTGATCTCATCTGGTCTGGCAAATTTCCTGGTCCAGGACCACTCAGGTCCCACGGGTGCTGGACCAGAGAGGTTTAACCTGTACTTTTTTTGAAAAAGCCATTAGCTTCTGAACTTCTCTGAATGTTTCCAAAGAACTGAGGCTCTCACATATGTCACTGCACAACATCTCAAAGATACACCCTTACCTGCCTATTCACTGAAATGGGTGTCCAGCCACTCCTTATATTACATCTCAACTACCGCAACATCCTCGTCTCTGGCTTTTACAAATGCAATTTTACCCTGCTCATAACCATTCAAAATGTTGTCCCAAAGATAATTTTCCTAGCTTTTTACTTTGACCATGTCTTTGCATCCCTCCATTAGCTCCCCTTCCTCTATCACACCAAACATAAATTGCTTCATTATCAAGGCCTTTTAAAGCCTTTCCCTTGCTATTTTCCCCGAGTTGCGAATGGTCGAGTTACGACTGTTGCATTTACGACCAAAACTCCCATGGAGCGGTCATAAAGGCGGTCCCCAAGTTATGAACACGACCCACACTTACGAACAGCACGGTCGCTATGTAACTCAATGGGGTCCAAGTTACAAACAAATTGAGTTACAGCCAAATGTTTGGTCTGTAACTCATTTGTAACTCGGGGAGAGGCTGTATAAACTCTTGTCAGTGATGTCAAATTTCATCATTCACTTGTTAAATTTTAGAATAGTCACCTTTATGCTTTCCCCCTCTAGTTTAGAATTTGCTTTCTGTAAGTGTAACCCACACACCTAGTATGGTTACTGAGCAATGCAAGTGGTGCCTAGACCACAGCAACAGTTAAGATCAAGAGACCTCTACAGCATGGGCTGGGAGCCAGCTGGCTTTTAGCTCAGAGGGTAGAGGCTCCTATACTCAGCTCCAGAGATCCCAGATTCAAAGCCACCCAGTGGTGGTTACATAAGCATCCACAAGCTACCTCACTATCCACCTTCAGGTAATTTCTTAAAACTCTCATGAGTTGTAAGGCCTATAAAAATATTGACAGTGCCTACCATGCTGACTATAATGGTCTCATTGTTTCCCTGTGCTCCCTGTCCTCCGCTGTCTGTATTTATCTGCTGACTTGTTTCTCATACTTTAGATTATAAGCTCTAGGAGACTGGGTCTCATGGTAAATGCAGCACCTAGCAAAATGGGGTTACTAGTTCCCTACTATTATTTCTTTGCATTGCAATAATATTCATATGATAACTTATCTGCTAAATTCTGGCTAAATAATTCATACAGTGTGAAATTACTAAGAAAGAATGCAAGCAGTAAACATTTCATTTCAGCAGTCTGAATCAGTTGTTGTTCTCTCTTCCTCAATGGCTAGCATTCCAATCCATATATCATGCTTTCCAAATCGTGATCTTACACACTTTGCTATTTGGTTTACTTGACATACTCTTATAGCAGAGATTTCCTGTCAGCTTCACCCATCTACATTAAACACACTTCATGAGGCTCCTATCTTGAAATCATAGGATCAGAAGAGACCATGCAAGTGTCATCTAATCTAAGCCCCTGCCAAGAGGCAGGATTTATTGTGTCTAAACCATCCAAGACGGATGACTATCCAGCCTTCCTTTGACAATCACCAATGAAGGAGCTTCCACGACCTCCCTAGGCAGTCTGTTCTTACCCTTGGTAAGCTTTTCCTGAGATTTAATCAGCACCCACGTTGCCATCATGGCTGAAAACTAAAAAACAGCATTTAAATTACTGAATGGACTTTATCTCCACATCACCTTTTTTGACCGGCTTCTTGTTGCCCTTCTCCGTGGAGCATTGCATGTATTCTGTCTTTTGTCATCTGATTTATAAGCCGTTTTCTTCTAATGCATTCCCTTTCCAAATGATATTTATTTTCAAGGGACAGCATAATGTCCACTCAACTATGATGCTACTCAAACAAATCATCTACACAGAAAAAGACTGCTAATGAAGAATTATTGTAATGTAAAAATAATTAAATTAAAAGAATATCACTTATCCCATTAAAAGATTTTTTCCCCTTTTTTAAAAAAAAATCAGAAGAAACATTGTGCAGTTCACAGAAAACCCATATATTCCCCCAAAAAATCTGAAATGCTAAGCTATTATTTCTGGATGCCATATGTAAGTAAAGTGCAACCACTCTAAGTGCAGTCTGTGTTAGGTTGATCAATAATGTATTACCTCTGCGCTCAAAATAGCAGGTCATTGTCACTAGGGATTAGCAGGTACTGCAGCTAAAAAGAAGTTAGCAAAGAACATCTAAAATTAATTCAATATACAAAGGGCCAAATGTTGCAACTTTTACTCAGTCCATAGGTAGACTAATCTCATTCTGAAGTAGGTCGAATCTTTGCCTAAAAGTAAGGACTGAAGGATTTAGTTAAATATAAATATTTTACCAATTCTTCTTACTCTTGGTGAATTTAGCCTCTGGGGAAGAAGTCATCCCTCAGGAGGATGCGAACTGGTGACTGGCTAGCTTTCAGGATTTACCCTGTTAACTGATATTCCCTTTTCCAATCTAATATGTACATTTACAAAAATCTGGCACAAAGTGTCTTCACACCTTTCCTCTCTCACTACTTTTTGTCACCATGGAGGTAACCCATTAGAGATACAACAGATGCCTCTCTTCCTATACCACTCTCTCTATGCCTGCTATGTTTTTCCTTATACCCAGAGAAACTTCTAGTCTGATATTTTTTAATATTAAGCAACAAAACAAGAACAAGACAGAAATAAGAGCAGATAGTTTGTGTCTTCACAAATGGCTGCTGCTTCAGGGGGACTCAAAAATGTAAAAATAAAGTACACCAAAAACGGTCTACAATTTAAAAAAACAGGAGCCTAAAGTCAGGCTCCAAAGTTCATATAGGTGGGATTTTCAGATCCTTCTCTGTAATGTACAAGTACAAGACCCATTGATTTCCATATTTTTGAAAATATAGTCACCATTCTATTCTGCCTTCTTGCAGATACAAAGGTCTAAATGTCATTATGAGAGGAAAGCCTTTAACAATGGACAACTAGTGATGCAAAAGAACAAAGGACTTTACCTATAATATATACTTGCAAGGCTGCAGAAATGAATGTGGCTTGGGGAAGAGGAGTCTCATGCAGCTGATATTAAAGCATTTCATTTTCCTCAAACAAGATGGTTTGTTTGGTTTTCAGAGATGTCAATCTCCATTAAAGACTGAATGGCTTTCAAATCCTATTTAACAACATTTGAGGTATCTGATCACAAAAAAGAATTACAAATCTTACCATTTTTTCCATTTATAGGTTATTGTATTACAAAATTGTGGTGTTTTAGATGCTGCTTGTAATTATTAGAACTGGGAGCATTGGCTGTTGGGTGTCTGGAAGCACAGGAAACAGGAAGGAGAAGATTGGCAAGGGGCCAAGTGAGAGCTACTGAGGGATGCAGCAGCTTTGTAAAGAGGCTCCACTTTTGGTAAATAAAGTCCTGTTGAAGTTTGTTAGTACCTTGCTTGCATGATACAACAAAAACTGACTTGTGATGTGGAAGAGCATCCCTAATCAGGACAGCACTGAAGCACATGTTTAACGTTAGGTGTATGCTTCAATCCAGTTGAAGCAGATGCTCAGTTGGGACTTCAGCTCATACTTAAATGTTGTCCGGAATAGCAATAGTCTGAAGGAGGTGCTTAAGTTCTTCCTTGAACTGAGGCTTGAGAGAACAACATTTTCCAAATAACTGGAGGTGGGTGGGGGTGGAATTCATTCTAGTGATAAAACTAACAATATCAAGTTCTAGCTACATCTATTTAGGTTCTTATGGTACCCACCATCACAGTATATGAGTACTTTCCAGAAGAAAATGGAAATATCAAATGCCAAAAAGCCAATGGCCTAATTTTCCACCTTTTTTCACCTAAAACAGTAAAATGCAGGACAATGTAGCACTTTAAAGACTAACAAGATGGTTTATTAGATGATGAGCTTTCGTGGGCCAGACCCACTTCCTCAGATCAAATAGTGGAAGAAAATAGTCACAACCATATATACCAAAGGATACAATTAAAAAAAATGAACACATATGAAAAGGACAAATCACATTTCAGAACAGGAGGGAGATGCAGTGGGGGGGGGGGGGGAAGGAAGGAAGGTAAGTGTCTGTGAATTGATGATATTAGAGGTGGGGAGAGTGGGATGTTTGTGAGCTAATGGTATTAGAGGTGATAATTGGGGAAGCTATCTTGGTAATGGGTAAGATAGTTTGAATGTTTGTTCATTCCTTCTTGGAGAGTGTCGAATTTTAACACGAATGACAGTTCAGAGGACTCCCTTTCAAGTGCAGATGTAAAAGGTCTTTGTAGCAGAATGTATTTTCTTCCACTATTTGATCTGAGGAAGTGGGTCTGGCCCACGAAAGCTCGTCATCTAATAAACCATCTTGTTAGTCTTTAAAGTGCTACATTGTCCTGCATTTTGCTTCAGCTACTCCAGACTAACACGGCTACATTTCTATCACTAAAACAGTCAGTGATTTAAGATAATAATAAAATAGGTTTTTCTCCTCCTTCTTGCTTGTTTATTACTTAAGCTGTGTCTGCATGAATGAGTTGGAGACCTCAATTCTTCAATGACATGAGATCCAGGAAAATTAGCATCAACTTCCTCCATCCTTCTTTCAGCTCAGAAGGAATTCTTGACCTAAGATAAGCAACTGAGGGTGTATCTACACTGGAGCTGAAAGGCAGACAGCAGGAAGACTACCTGCATGAAGTACAGTCCCATCTGAAACCACATGTACCTACTCAAGAGGCTGGCTCCCTCCCCCACGGCAACTATACTTCTATTCTTAGGCTGTGTCCAGACTCCATGCCTCCGTCGACGGAGGCATGTAGATTAGCCAGATCGGAAGAGGGAAATGAAGCCGCGATTAAAATAATCGCGGCTTCATTTAAATTTAAATAGCTGCCCCGATCTGCCGATCAGCTGTTTGTCGGCAGATCGGGAGAGTCTGGACGCGATGCCCCGACAAAGAAGCCTTTCTTCATCGACACAGGTAAACCTGGTTTCACGAGGCTTACCTGTGTCGATGAAGAAAGGCTTCTTTGTCGGGGCATCGCGTCCAGACTCTCCCGATCTGCCGACAAACAGCTGATCGGCAGATCGGGGCAGCCATTTAAATTTAAATGAAGCCGCGATTATTTTAATCGCGGCTTCATTTCCCTCTTCCGATCTCGCTAATCTACATGCCTCCGTCGAAGGAGGCATGTAGTCTAGACACACCCTTAGTGTGTTAGCTTGATCCAAGCAAGCACAGCCATCTCTAGTTGAGCTGGAAATTACACCTTCCCACAGCAACGTAGGCATACCCTGAGAAAACACTGCACTGTAACACCCACTTGCTTATGCAGATCATCCTTTAGGTTTTTTTTAAATTCCTCTCTCTATTTCCAGGCTCCTGATGTACCCCCTGTTCTGTTCTACCTGAGCTGTACTGCATGTTTGGAGCTGCATGTTTGTTTGAATCTAACCCATTAAACAAACAGAACTACCTGCAAAAACTAGAATGGACCGTCACCCTGATTCAGAATGGTTTCTTTTACAAACCCTTTGTCCTTCCTTTGCTGAGGAACAAGAGGGTCTTTTCCAGCATCATTTTGAGGGTCTGTTTGATGAAGCAGCCTCCCAGCAGAGGAGGTTGATTCACTCAGCTTGCTGCTGTCCAAGTAGCACAGGGAAAGCTGATTGTAGCTTTTAGCACCATTGGGGAACCTGCTGGCTAATAGTGCATTTGCAAATGCAGAAAAAGTGCCTGCAGAGTTCTAAAGACATTAAATCGGAAACTTATCATGCTGACTTGTTATTGATAGAGGGAAAAGACCATGATATTTTATATATCTATATCTATATCTATATCTATCTATTCTATGGAGAGAGAAAGGAGGGAAGAGGAGAAGTTCATGCTGGCAGGAGGGGAGTGAGGAACAGAAAGAACCTCACAGCTCAGAATGGCTCCTCTCCTTCCTTCTTGAGAGCAGGGATGACTCCTCTGTTTCTTCTCCCTGGGAAAGCTGAAGTGTGGGGGGTGGGAAGAACCCTTGTGAAATGCTAAGGGAGAGTAGAGAGGCTATCAAAATAAAAAAAACTCAATAAGGCTACTTCTACACTGGCATCCTTTTCCGGAAATGCTTAAAATGGAACAGTTTTCCATAATAAGTATTTCCAGAAAAAGCGCGTCTACATTGGCAGGATGCTTTTCTGGAAAAGCACTTTTTCCGGACAAGCGTCCGTGGCCAATGTAGATGTGTTTTTCCACAAAAAAGCCCTGATCGTCATTTTTGCGATCGGGCTTTTTTGCGGAAAAGAAATCTGTGCTGTCTACACTGGCCCTTTTCCGGAACAGTTTTCCGGAAAAGGACTTTTGCCTGAATGGGAGCAGCATAGTTTTTCCCGGAAAAGCACTGATGATTTTACAGTAGATCGTCAGTGCTTTTCCAGAAATTCCAGGGGCCAGTGTAGACAGCTGGCAAGTTATTCCGGAAAAGCGGCTGATTTTCCGGAATAAGTGGCTAGTGTAGACACAGCCTAATAGTGGGGGATTTCAACTATCCCCATACTGACTGGTACACATCACCTGAGGACGGGATGCAGAGAAAAAAAATGTTGATTCCTTAAATGGTTGTTTCTTGGAGCAGCTGGTTCTGGAACCCACAAGGGGAGAGGCTATTCTTGATTTAGTCCTAAGTAGAGAGCAGGATCTGGTCCAAGAGGTAAATATAACTGGACTTCTTGGAAATAGTGACCATAATGCAATAAAATTAACATCCTTGTGTTGAGAAAAACACCTCGGCAGCCCAATACTGTGGCATTTAATTTCAGAAAGGGGAACTACACAAAATTGAAGAAGATAGTTAAACAGAAATTAAAAGGCACAGTGACAAAAGTAAAAACTCTGCAAGCTGCCTGGAAACTTTTCAAAGACACCATAATAGAAGCCTAACTTAAATGTATACCCCAAATTAAAAAACACAGTAAGAGAACCAAAAAAGTGCCACCTTGGCTTAACAACCAAGTAAAAGAAGCAGTGACAGAAAAAGACATTTTTTAAAAAGTGGAAGTCAAATCCTAGTGAGGAAAGTAGAAAGGAGCATAAACTTCATCAAATTAAGTGTAAAAATATCATAAGAAAAGCCAAAAAGGAGTTTGAAGAACAGCAAGCCAAAAACTCAAAGACTACATCGGAAGTAGGAAATGTGCTAAACAATCAATGGGACCCTTGGACAATCGAGATGCTAAAGGAACACTCAAAGATTATAAAGTCATTGCAGAGAAACTAAATGAATTCTTTGCTTTCATCTTCACAGCCGAGGATATTAGGGAGATTCCTAAACCTGAGCCAATATTTTTAGGTGACAAATCTGAGGAATTGTCCCAGACTGAGGTGTCACTAGAGGAGGGTTTGAAACAAATCACCGGGACCAGATGGAATTCACCCAAGAGTTCTGAAAGAATTCAAATGTGAAACTGTGCAACTATTAACTGCGGTTTGTAACCTATCCTTTAAATCAGCTTCTGTACCTAATGATTGGAAGATAGCTAACATGACGCCAATATTTTAAAGAGGTGATCCTGGCAATTACAGACTGGTAAGTCTAACGTCAGTACCAGGCAAAAGGGTACTCAATTAGGGAAAACTGTAAAGAATGTGGCAGAGCATCCCCCAAGCTGCTAGTTATTCTAATACGTATATCCACAAAATTATCTAAAACAGTTTCTAGAATACTTTTTTGGTTATCCAGAAACCAACACATTTCCCTTAAAGCAACCCAGCCAAACACCCAAGTCAAATATAATATTGGGTATTGAAAATCTTGTTAAAGTGCTATAAAACATTCTACCAGTCCCCAAGGACTGGGCACATTACCTACCAAGTTAATTAATATTTCAAAACTTGCCCAAATACACACTTATAGCCAATTCTTACTCACTAAACTAAAATTTATTTTAAAAAAAGAGAAAAAAGATCATTATACATGCAGACATGAATAGTGTCCTTATGTCAGTTTGGGTATGTCTACACTTGCCCCCTAGTTCGAACTAGGGAGGCAAATGAAGCATACCGAAGTTGCTAATAAAGCGTGGGATTTAAATATCCCATGTTTGATTAGTATATTCGCGGCCAGTTGCCATTTTAAAAAGCCGGTAGCCCAAATTAACTCGCCATGTGTAGATGCGGTAGTCCGATCCAAAACCCTTCCCTCAAAATAACTGTTATTCCTCATGCAATCTTATGATTTTAATTTCCCCTGAATTAAGGTTAAAACAGATCTAAGATGAATGGATCAAGTCCCAAGAGTTCTTACAGAGATTTTTGCAGACTCTTGATAGCATCATTCCTTGGGTTAACAATAGGCTTTTGAAGTAACCTCCTGTTTCCTAAGTATCACTGGTAATTAGCTATCTGAATTAACATAAGACAATTACCTATCTGGGCCACGTGAAAGAGATCTACCACAAGCTTCAAAGAGAAATTATTAAGACAGTGATATCACTATATGTATAGTAACATTTAAATGAACTATCTCCTTTTGATCTCTGAATTAACAGAGCACAGTGACAGATAGGAACTATTTAGCAACATTGTCAACCCCTAATAGCATATATGCAAACACATATAACATTATCTACTAATATGTCTCTAAAGGCTGAATCTGGGTCAATTAGCCTCTAAAATGCTTACCTCTTTCCAACCCAGTGTCACACAGGGTATCTTACAAGTTGAATCTCTCTAGTACAGCACCCTTGGGACCTGATACCGGTGCCAAACCAGAGAATTTGCTGAACCACTTTGAAATGTATTGCTAAGCTGATGTACCTAAGGTATCCTTCACCTACCCATTTCATGACAGGCCTAATAAAATACTATTTATCTTGTAGCCATGTGTGTGAGTGGTATTGGGATCTACCAGGATGAGCTCCTATAATGCCTAGATGTCGAAGCACTTTTAGTGCTTGCCTTGAAGTTATGGTACACCTAGGATACTAATGATACTATAGGGATTTGCTATACTCAAACATTCAGCAGCTTCAATAATTATACTTTTTTGAACATACCCAGTTTTGAGCAAAGAAGCCAATGACAGGGCAAATAATATGTGAAACTTATAGGCAGCCTCTTTTGATAAAAGATGGTACGCAAACAAGACTAGAAGTGAACAGAACACTTTTGATTCAGTTCTTAGCCTCTCCCAACACAGATCTCATTATTCTGCTTCTTTGTTATGTAGAGCAGGCCTGCACAACTCGGAAAGCAGCGAGGGCCATATTACTCCAAAGAAAACAGCTGCAGGCCGCAAGGGTAGGTTTGGGGGAGGGAGGATACTTCATTAAGAATTTTTCAGTTAAATCAGGCCTGTACAACATACCGCTCCCAATGCCCTTACCCTCCTCTTTCCCAGCATCACCCTGTCCCCACTTTCACTGACACCTCCCCTCTTGCCCTTTTCCTCATTGTCTCCACTTGGCCCCCTAGAATTTGTCTCTCCTGCACCCTACCCCTTGGTGCCTTCCCCCTTTCTCCCGACCTGCTCCCCTCCCCTCAGCACAAGCCCCTTCCCCTCCCCTACCTGGCTTCTGCCTTCCAGTTTGCAGGGCTGTCGGAGCCTTTTTGAATCCGGCGGTCACCAGCTGTGATGTCACGACGCTACGTCACACCCGTGACGTCACAACACCACATCACACCAGTGTCCTGGTGTCTGCCAGCTTCCCGCCCTCTGGCTCGCGCCCCGCCTCCTCACGCTGGAGCTGCACTCAGGCAGCCCGGCGGTGAGAATCGCCACTCTTCCCCCTCCCCGGCGGAGCTCTGCTCCTCTGCCCGGCCAGCGGATCGGATGGGGCCGCGCTGCCTGTAGTCATCATGGGCCACACAGAGAGCCCCTGCGGGCCACAAGTGGCCCTCAGGCCATATGTTGTGCAGGCCTAATGTAGAGAATCCAGGGCCTTTACCTAAATTGCTGAAGCCCCACCAGTATACAAATTTCCTTAGATATCATTGAAGGAAAGATAGATGAGCTAGCCTCTTATCTTCCGATACCATCCCTAGAGCTGAGCAGGATGAAGACAATCTCACATTAAATACCAAAGAAAAGCTGAACAATGGTTGTATCCTTAGATGTAGCATTACATTTCCTTTTGATCACAAAAGCTACTGTCTGTTTAGGAGGGCCAATCCTTCAAGATCCTGAGCAAACTCCCACAAGCCATCAAAACACTTAACAGATCTAAGTGCAAGAGCAGCCTCACTGAACATAATGAGCTTTAGACTCACGAACCTTAGTAAAGTATAGGATCCCTACAGAGGATTCTCAGCTGTTATAAAACAGCATAGTACTACTGAAGTTGAGCTAAGGCAACTTACATCAGCTGAGGATCTGGCCTATTAGTCTACATGCCAGAATCATAGTTAAGAGTATTCTTAAAGCATCCTTGTTTCAATTATGACAGGGTCCCGTTAGGAGAGAGTATGCTATGGCTTGCTTACCATCAACCAAATCACAACAAGCCTTAAGTCTGAATTACAGAAATGGGAAGTTATTTTATAATCAACTTATCAATTAACTTTTTTATACTTTGGTTGAGCAATTTCAGTGAAGTGTTTTCATGAAACCAAAGAAAATTAAAATTGTACACCAAATGTTGCAAGTTAAATATCGACTCTTATGGAGAGGGTTACAAAAAAGAATAATGAAGTAATACCACATTTTATAAAGCCCATGCATAATGATTCTAAAAGTGTTGAAATTGTCTGATTAAGGGCCTGATCTAAAGCCCAGTAAAGTCAGAGTAAAGACTCCATTGACTTCACCTGGAGCTAGATTAGAAAAAAGGTACAGAGCATCGCTCCAAATGGCTCAACAATCTCAGCTCCAATGATACCTCTGATGTGGAGAATGCACCGCATACTACAAGAGTGCTCAGCATTCTGCAACAACTGTGTTCTTAGCAACTTCTCCTGTCTAGAGAACAACAGAAAACCAGAAATGCATGTTTGTTTTAAATGCCAATGGTAACCAAAAGGCGATAACCTATTAACATCCCTCTGGTGTAATATTTTTAAACAAAGAAGCCCTATTCTCTCTTGATTTAGTTGCAACTTTGCTATAGTCAGTGCCCACACCTTCACCTTTTTAACTAATTGGTAAGCCTGTTCAATAATAAGAGCAAGAAATACGATTATTTTACTGGAAACGCATTTATGTAGCATTAATCAACAGCTAATTAATGCAGCCAATAAAGATTGCATATTTAAATAGGGTAATACTTAAATATTAAAATGCAAATATTTGGAGGTTCGTTCCTCACATTAGAATATCAAATAGCTTATCGAGCTTTTCAACTTTATGAGTTTATATCATCACTGGATTTCTCTTGAAGATACACCTCAGTTATTATCAATAACATTTGCTAATAAAAAAACCAGAACAAAACACATTAATAGAACATGGTGTCAATGTACCACTTCAGCACACTCAGACAATTCCTTTCCACAAAATGTCTACAGACAAATCAGTCTTTGATAACATGCGTATAATGCCAATCATAAGGCCCTATTTTAAGCCCCTTGCAAAGGCAATAAATGGCCAACCCGTTATGCACACAATATTAGAGATGACTGGCTAAACATGTCACCAAATAATTAGTGGGTTGGTGTCACTTTCTGGTGTTTTTCCAAGATGTTAGGATTTTTTTCTGCACATCAATTAGAGCGGAGTTTTTCTATGTGCATTAGCATGGACAAAATGTAAAAATGAGGTTATTACAGATCCCATGGCACATTTCACAAAAATAAAACTATGTTAAGTTAACCTTTGTCTTTGGATAAATTTTGATGTAGATAATTACATTTTTTCTTTCTTCACTTGGATATACCATTCCATGGCATTACACTCCATATTCTTTAAAAAAATGTGCTTATTATATGAATAAGGTATAAGTAAGACATGCTTTATGAAAGAATTTATCCAGGGTATCATTGAAAAGATTATGAATTACTGAATGATTATATATTGGTATTCATGTATCATGTTTGTACTTTAAGTTAGGGATACAGGCAGTCCCCGACTTACGCGGATCCGACTTATGTCGGATCCGCACTTACGAACGGGGCTTTTCTTGCCCCAGAGCTCGCGGGCGGCGGGACCGCCCAGAGCGCAGCGGTCCTGCCACCGCATCCTCCGGGGCAAGAAAAGCTGCTCCAGGTCTTCCTGGTGTGCTGGGGAGGACTCCCCAGCACAGCAGGGAGACCCGAGCAAAGCCACACAGGTGGGGGGACCCAGCCGCCTGTGCAGCTTTGCTCCGGGGCAAAGGGGCAAAGCCGCACGAGCAGCGGGGTCCCGCCGCCTGTGCGGCTTTGCTCGGGTCTCTCTGCAGTGCTGGGGGGGACTCCCCCCCCAGCACAGCGGGGAGACAGGAGCAAAGCCGCAGAGGCGGGGGACCCCGCCGCCTGTGCGGCTTTGCTCAGGTCTCCCTGGTCTGCTGGAGGGGAGGGGGCGCAGCTAGTGCGCCCCCCCCAGCAGACCAGGCTTTTGTTGCGGGACGCCTGGGGTAGAGCAGCTGGGGTGCTGCCGGGTTGGTCCTGCGGGGACCTACCCGGCAGTGCCCCAGCTGTTCTGTCCCAGGACTCCAGATTCAGCTGCTGTTGAAACTGATCAGCGGCTGATTCCAGGAAGCCGGGGGCAGAGCAACTCTGCCTCGGGCTTCCTGTAGTCAGCCGCTGATCAGTTTCAGCAGCGGCTGAATCTGGAGCCAGTTCCAACTTACATACAAATTCAACTTAAGAACAAACCTATAGTCCCTATCTTGTACGTAACCCGGGGACTGCCTATATTAACTATGTATCTGAATTTTGGCTATGCCACTTTGGAAAATGCCCACCGCTAACACGGCAGGTACAACCATGGAAAAGCCAGACAGGGGTAATGGACCATCAGTAAGGATAATTGACTAGCTGAAGGCATTGTCTTCTTGCAGATGCTCCACACTAGCACTGACTCATAGATGCTGTGATGTTACAGAGTTTAGTGACGCAGTCACCTGATACTAACCTCCATTTTGGACTGCTGAATTTTTCCACTGGGAGCTGGAGGAATCAAACAAAACAATCCAGCCTTATGGGAAACCTATATAAGGTCTTCACTTTGCTTCTCCTTTGCCTCCCTGCCCAGACAGAGACACTGAAAAACACCTGGAAGCAAGAACTGGAGTTGGGGGAGAAGAACTGCTTGATCCAGGCTGGAAAGATACCTGGCCTGTGAAGGAATCTACATAAACATCATCTAGGGTGAGGACTGATTCACTAAAGAAATTGATTACAAATCAAGCTTAGCATTATTGCTCAGTAATCTGTTTTGTTCTGTTTGCTGCCTCCTTAACTACTGAAAATCCCCCTTCTGTAGTTAATAAACTTTGTTCTTGTTTATGTAATTTCTAACTGGGTGGGAGGGAACAGGGAGTTTCATATAATTTTGGGTCTGCACTCCAAGGGAGGTGGGCACCTGGGTGCTGTGGCAAGTCCCTTGAGCTGAGCCATCCCAGAGCTGATCTCAGTATCTACATTTGCAGTTGGGTGGGACCCTACCTGTGTGTGTGCGTGCTGGAGGAGGAACGAGAGCCTGGCTGAACAAGACAGGGTTAAAAGGTGCCCAGGTTGGCAGAGAAGATGGGTTCATTGGCATATCTGCACATCACGTGACATCCCAAGGTGTCCAAGCCATCACACATTCTTCTTCCCTTCCTCTAACAGAGGCTTGTTGACGTTGCTGTCAAACAGCTGTTGTATTCAACCTCAATGGCAGCTGAAGTGATCACAGGGTGGGGTGAGGGGATTAACTGCACAAAGTTCTTTTTTGGTTTTGGTTAGTATTTATGACTGTGTTTTAGGGACTAGATCAGACAGTAAAAGCGTACATTTATTTTGAAGTAACTCCCTAGTGTAACTAGGCCCTCAGCCACTGGTGATATTGGTTATCCACCATGTCAATTAAAACTTTTTTCTGACTCACTATTTTCCAAAATACAAACCTCCATTATGTAAATAACATATCTTCTTTGTTTCTAGATGTACGATCTTGTGTTTAGATGTATTTAAACACATACTAATTAGGTGAACTCAGTTTACCATGTAATCCAGATTACTGTATAGATCTGCCTTTATTTACCACCATTTTTTCTCATCTGAAAACTTGGCCAACAATCTTTTTTTTTTCTGGATCACTGATAAAGATATTCAATAGCAATGAACCAGGAAAAGACACCTGCAGGACCATGCTAGAAATATTTCCCTTGGTTGATGATTTCCCATTTACAGTTACTTTGAGACAACGTAGCCAGTTTTTAATCAAGTGAATATATGCTGCATTGATTTTTCAGAGCGCTATTTTTTTTAAATCAGAATGTCATGAGGTATTAAGCCACATGCTTTTCAGAAGTTTAAGTATATTATGTCAGTGGTTACCTGTATCAATTAAACTTGTAATCTCAAAAAAATCAAGATGTATTTCCCATAAAATCATGTTGACTGACATTAATTATGCTGCCATCCTTTAATTCTTTTACTGTTTGCATCTTATATTAGCCTTACCATGGTTTGCCCATGATCAGTGTCACATGGCTTAAAGTTACTTAAGGCCTCCCATTTCTTCATAGGAGATCAAATATTTTTCGCTGATATAAGCCATGAACATTAGAAGAGACATTTGAAACAGCCCACTATGCTACATGAATGTAAAAATGATGCCATACATATTTTTCTCTGAAATAAGTTAAGTTCATACTTTCTTTTAACTACCTAAGCCATCTGTGTGTTGTAGAAATTAGCTTCAAATGTGTGCAATTTAAAACCCATCATTTTACACAATATGTACAATCAATCTTAAATTATTTAGAAACAGCCAAGTAATCTGCCTCATTTAACCCTTACAGAAGGAAGGATGGTGAAGATTAGCACATAGATGTGGTGGATAGCAACTGATTGAAAGTAGTGATGAATGAGCTGATTGAACTAGTTATCCTTAGAGCACAATAACAAAACCTCACTTTACTTCATTGCTGAGACCAAAGTGCACAGCTCAAGGAGAGGATGCAAATTATCTCAGAAAGAAGCCATTGTACTTTGCAACTTGGCTGTGAATTATTCATCTCTATTACAAGTCACAATCCAGGGTTCACACACACACACACAAAATATACCACACAACTCTGCTCCTCCCCGATTCCCATATATAAAAATGAAGTCATTCCAGATTGTCTTTTGTGATGGGTTCTCAAGATACACAGGATGGTGAGTCACCATAACTCCCTCCACGCTCCCCCACTCTACCTCTAGCAAGAGGGAGATTGCTGGTGCTTAACAGGGTGTCAGTTCTCTGGTTATCTTCAGACTGTGAACCATCCAATCACACCAGCTATGACTTTGTTTTGCAGCTTATCTCTTGCTGTATTCCAGCCCCTGAATCCTTTTGGCGCATTCCCCCCCATAGTGTTCAACTCCTTATCCACTAAACATTAAGGCTGTGTCTAGACTGGCAATTTTTTCCGGAAAATCATCTGCTTTTCCGGAAAAACTTGCCAGCTGTCTACACTGGCCACTTGAATTTCCGGAAAAGCACTGACAATCTCATGTTAAATCATCAGTGCTTTTCCGGAAAAACTATGCTGCTCCCGTTCGGGCAAAAGTCTTTTTCCGAAAGACTTTTGCCCAAAAGGGCCAGTGTGGACAGCATAGTACTGTTTTCCACAAAAAAAGCCCCGATCGCAAAAATGGCGATTGGGGCTTGTTTGCGGAAAACCGCGTCTAGATTGGCCACGGACGCTTTTCCGCAAAAAGTGCTTTTGCAGAAAAGCATCCTGCCAATCTAGACGCGCTTTTCCGAAAATGCTTTTAACGGAAAACTTTTCCGTTAAAAGCATTTTTGGAAATTCATGCCAGTGTAGACGTAGCCTAAAAGAATACCTTGCTGTCCGCAGAGGAACAGTGCACCACCAGCTTCTGTGATTCGCCTCAGGATCAGCTCCTTGCAATTATACCACAGCACTGATATATTTATAGTGAAAACAATAACTATTATCAAAGATTCCAGATTCAAAAGGTACTAAGTAAGGACAATGTAAACAACAGGGTTACCATATAAAATAAAATCATAACATGATTTCCAGGACTAAACTTACTTTAACTGTTCCTCTCGCTACAAATGTCCTTTGCAGAGTTTCAGTGAGCTTGGTTGAACTCTAAGGCCTGATCTATACTACAGTGGAAGGCTGAAATAAGATATGCAACTCCAACCATGTTAATTATGTAACTGGTGTCGATATATCTTAAATCACGTGTCTGTATCTTCCACACAACAGGAGTACCAAACGCTGGCAGGAGCTGCCCTCAGTGCTTGATGTATGGGTCCATATTTGATCCACTAAATCAAATGCCAGAAGATCAACCTATGGAGCATCCATCTTCCTCAGTGTAGATGTATCTTCAGTTCTTTCAAAGCTGTGCTGGGGTTGGCACCACCATGTGGCATGATGGACTCATGACACAAGTACAAGACTTGGTTATGGACATCGGTGGAGGGTTATGTCATTCAACTTGTAAAATACGAACACACAGTATACACCATCTACCTTACATTTAGGAATAATGTGAATACTGATTAATTTTAAACCAAAATTTCACAAAACGACTTTCTTACTCTGACAATTAGCATTTTAAATTAACTAAAAAACTGTAACAGCACAAATTTGATCAGTGGTAGAAAAATATCATAGGAGCTACAGGATAAATAGCAGCTTGAAAATTTATTTCAACAGATTTTCATGGGATATTTTCAGATGTATACAGAGTGCTATATACTGTATGTTACTGAGATTTAATAATAATTATGGCCTGTTCTTAAATTCCTTTCTGGGAGTTGTGCATGATTAAGCCCTTGAGAACAAATACTTGCAGCAGCAGCTCACCTCTGGCAGCTCCCTGTCCCTGCTGTTGCTGGTGGAGTTGAGGCTTGGAAGCTCTGCAAGCAGGCTACCTCCCTCTGCTAGCGCTGCGCCTACAGCTCCCATTGGCTGCAGTTCCCGCCAATAGGCAGGGAGCTGCAGAGTTAGCGCTTGAGGACAGAGGCAGCAACTCTGCCAGCAGAATCAGGAACGGGGAGCCACCTGAGTTGAGTGCCCCCCACAGACCTTTAAATGTTTACCATGGACACTTGTGCCCATGTATGGACACGTTGCCAACCTATCAAGGACCACACAAGCACTCAGAGCTGCAGCAAGAGACACCTCTCCTCCAGCCTAAGTGCTGCTGGAGATGGGGAGGGAAAGGGCTCCAGAGGGAATTCTGCCTCCCTGAAACAGCATGCACCCTGATCTCATCTCCAGCCCCACCCTGGATCCTGCACCCCCAGCTAGACCCCCCCCCCCCCAAATTTATGGACACAACGTAAATATGATACTCTGTAAATAATCACAAAAGGAATAGTACTGTATGGCATGTATTTCGATTTCACTACCTATTTTTAACTGTTTAGTTAAAATAGCTGATTCTATTTCCATTTCCAGCTAACATCCAATGAATCAGAGAAAAATAAAGTGCATATTTTAGCCTTTTCCTCTCAACGTTTAATAGCAGACTTTTTTCTTCCATTACCTACAAAGGGTTGGGAAGGCAATTTGTAGTAGGGAATCCTTTCTGTTCACCAGAGCTATTAATACTAATAATAATTAATACAAAATAATAATAAATTCCCTTTATGCAAATGGAAAGTCGAGGATCAGAAACAACAGTGATGAAATGCAGGCCTTATGTACAGTGGCACTGTTTACAGATCCAATATTGTAAACTGATTTTGAAGTGTGCTTGTCTTGACATGTTGTTCTTTTTCCATTGGCATCAACAGAGTTACAATCAGTTGAGAGAATCACTAATGCTCTCTTTCATAGGTAATCACATAAGCACCTTTAAATATACATTTAAATATCTCAAAGGAGAAAATATTTTAGTAAATAGTGAAAACCATTAGCATTTGTAATGAACTGCAAACCACTGTGTTTAGGTATATTTTTTATATACAACTGGAGTTAAGCCATAGAACAGAAATGTGATATTATACGTGGTATTCCTAACTATGCAGTGCAAATACAATTCAACTTGCTTTAATTAAACAAGCTTACACTTCACTGAGTTTGTGAAATGTAATTCTGTTAAGCTTAAATCTCAGACCTTGAATAACTATTGCAATCTGACAGATATTTTGTTATGGTCTTGAGTGAGTTTATGCTGTGGAAATATCCTTGCTGTTTTATAGTCTGCTAGTTTAAACTTCTGAGGTCACTTAGGCTATGTCTACACTACAGAGTTTTTTCACAAAAACGGCGGTTTTTCCGAAAAACCTGAATTACGTCCACACTGCAACTGCATTCTTTTGAAAGAAAATTGAAAGAACAGAGGGGTTTTTCCGAGAGCAGTAATCCTCTTTTTTACAAGGAAGAATGCTTTTTCTGAAAGAGCTCTTTCGGAAAAAGGTGTGTGGGGACAGGGAAGAGGGTTTTCTTTCGAAAGAAGAGGTCTACAAGAAATAACACGGATTTATCACACAAGATCCGGAAGGACAGAGTGGTGGAACCCACATGTGGGACCAGCTCATGCAGCGGTGCAATAGCATGTGTGCCATCATGAGGGAAATGATGGCACACCCGGCTGCTGTCACTGCTCCTGCCTCCCACCCTTCTGCTCCCCCACTATGCCGATTTCCCCTCCTCCTGTCTCCCAAGCAATACCCATGCCCCCTCCTCAAGCAATGCCTCTGCTCCTTCCCCAAGCAACGCCCATACCCCCTCCCACTGTCACCCCTGGCATCCCTGACCCCATTCAGCACCCCCTCCTACCAACCGTCTGTGGTCCCTACCCAACCCCAAGTCCAACAAGGTCCCCACAACCAAGGTGGCACATCCAGCCACCCCCCATGGTACTCCGAGCCCACCACCCTCTCCAGGTAATGAGCCCCTCTCCCCCTCCAGACTATCAGCTCCCTCTCCCTCCCAAGCTTTTTTTAATGAAAGCTCAGTACAGAGTTCGTTTTGTTCAAATCCAAACAGGCATCTTTATTGAGCGGTCATGGAAGAGGCAAAAGGAGAGATTGTGGTGGGGAAGAGATAGGGCAGCAAACAGAGGCCCCTAGGGGGGAGGCCCTGGGGAGAATTACTGGAGTCCTGGAGAAAAAACTCTCCCTCAGGTCCTCCTGGATGAGCACCCTAGCCTGATGGGCTTGGCAGATGGCAGCTGTCTGTGGCTGCTCAAAAGGTCTCCCTTCACGGCCTCCCCCTTCCTCTCCACAATGTTGTGGAGGACACAACATGCCGACACCACCTTGGGGATGTTATGCTCTCCCATGTTCACACAGGTCAGGAGGCACCTGAAACATGCCTTGAGGTGGCTGAAGGCGCACTCGACCTGAATCCTGGCCCGGTTCAGGTGGGCATTAAACTGGTCCCTGCCAGAGTCCAGGTGGCCAGTATAAGGCTTCATAAGCCATTGCATCAGGGGGTAGGCTGTTTCCCCCACAATGCACAAAGGCATCTTCACGACCTCAACTGCAAAGTGATGGAGGGGGAAGAATGTGCCTGCCTGCAGCTTCCTGTAGAGGCTGGAGTTCCGAAAAATCCAGGTATCATGTGCCCTGCCTGACAACCCAACAAAAATGTCCTTGAACTGTCCACGGTGGTCAATTAGGGCCTGCAGCACCACTGAAAAGTAGCCCTTGTGATTTATGTATTGGGCTGCTCGATGTTCAGGTGTGCGGATTGGGATGTGGGTCCCATCAATTGTTCCATCGCAGTTTGGGAACCCCAGGACAGCAAATCCAGCCACGATGGGGTCCAGGTCTCCCAGGAGGATGACCGTCCGCAGCAGGATGGACTTGATGGCCCTCACAACCTGCAGGAGACAAAAAAAACACACAAAACAGAAAATGAGAGAGGGGGTTCCTGAGCCCTTGGGAGGTGCCTGTCATCCTCCCATCCCCCCCTCAAACATCCCAGGAGCCACCCCCTATGAGGCTACCCTACCAGCAGCAGAGCTGTGTGAGGGCAAAATGGCACAATCTCTCCCCCCACCCGACTCCACCCCCCTTTCCCAGGACTCCCCCGCCCTCCACCCATGCAGGGATTGCAGCCTGAGAGTGCCTTACCTCCATAAGGAAGGCGCCGACATTCAACTTCCCCATGCCGAACTGGTTGCCCACCAACTGGTAACTGTCTGGGATGGCGAGCTTCTGGGATAGCAACCCGCTTCTCCAGGGGGATAGAGGGCTGCAGGTGGGTGTCGCATCATCAGAGGGCAGGGGAGAGCCAGGCACACCGCTCCAAAAAAGTTGCCTTCCGCATGCAGAAGTTTTGGAGCCATTGCTGGTCATCCCACCACTCCATGACTAGCCAGTCCCACCAGTGAGAACTGGTGTTCAGCCTCCAGAAACGCCTCTCTACTGTGAGTTGCGGTTGCAAGGGTGTTGCTCCTGCACCCAGGGAGAGGGACCCCAGAATAAGCTCAGGGTCGAGCTCGGTCAGGACCAGGAAGACAGCTGGCACAAAGTGCTGCAGAAACTGCATCATCACTGTGTGGGGCCATCGCATGCCCAGGGGCAGCTCCGGTTCCATGGCACAAAGGAAAAAGCTGTGGAGTCCAAAAAAGCTGGGCAACCACAGCACGAACTGCAAGAGCTTTGCTGTCCCTCAAAGAGGTAGGCAAGTACACAGCAGCAGCAGAGAAACGGCTGTCCGGGGGCCCCCTTTAAGCGCATGTCTCTGCTAGGCACCGGCACCAGCTCTCGGAAACAAATGGTGACCTAAAGCCCTGCCTGAAGTGGTTCTGGGTGTCCTTATATGCGAGATCGAGTCCAATCAGTCTGGACGCTCTCTTTTGAAAAAGCAAATCACTTGTTCGATGCGCTTGGCCAGTGTGGACGCGCTCTTTCAGAAAAACTTCTTCTGAAAAAAGCCTGCAGTCTAGACGTAGCCAGACTTTTTTTCTTCATTTTGTGAGTAAAGATGTTAATCTTTTTGAAAAAAAAAAATAGCACAAGAAGATTTGATCAGTTACTGCTTATAGCTTTCCAATGTTGGAAATTCAGCAAAATCCATTCTGTATTCACGCTCTTAATATCCTAGATTAATTTGCTGTTCCTTCTTTTTTTCCCTCCCTGCCTAGACCTGAGCTGGAGGAGAAAATGAGTTGTTCCATTTATCCCTTTTCCTATGCCAAGGAAAAAGAGTACTTTTCTGGAGGCATTTGTGGGGGTGAGATTTCTTAAGATGCAGATGAAGCCTTGACTACATTATGGCCATCTTCTTAAAAATTTCCCATTGTTGCCAACACCAGCTCAGCTACACAGAACAAAAAGCAATGGGAGCCCTACTTTAGATGAGGCTCCCCTGGATACAGTTGTTCACAAACACAGAAGCAGTTAGACTTGCTATGAGGATAGAACATATGAATCAAACAGAGTTGTCCATCAAGGCAACCAGTTCGTCCCTCTCCTCTTGACTTAATCATGGCATTCTACCTTTGAGCACTATGTCAGATTTTCTTCTTCTCTGGCTCAGATACCACAATGAAAAGATGCATCTTACAGTGTGACCTAAAGAGATCTAAAGTGGGATTTTTCCTGCCACAAGTCCTCCAGCATGGAGCTTGCACTTCTATGAAAGAAATCAGGTGAGGGTGCTCAGGACCTACCAGCATCCTGGCCAAAAATTTCTTTTTGAAGTAGATGATGATACCCCAGCTATCTAACAATCTTCGAACCATTAGCCCAGAAACATGGAATATAATTTAAAAGATTTGTAGACAGCATTGTATCTATCACTCTAACAGTGATTTTGCAAATCAGAAAAACCCTTCAACTGTATTGATGCACATGTTAAAATTTAATTGGCCACCTTATAATCAAAACTGAACAAAGAGAACAAGACTCTACAGATTTTCATATTAGTGAATGGTCTTATTTCTCAGATCATGCTGAGTCAAGATAAATTCAAAATAAAATACAAAGCAAAATGTAAATACAATATCTTTATTTAATGTACGTCTCATATTGATACCTTACTATGAAAAATGAATCTTCTATTCCAATTGACTCTTACTATGATTTACAGGCATTTATTGAGTATGTGGGTAATTTTTTTCTGAATTATTCCATAACATTTGTAAACTTAAAAGATGATAAAAACATGCAAGTGAAAACACACATAAATCCACCGCCATCATTCAATGTCCCTAAGTGCACATAGACAGACTATGTAGAATTCCGCTGTTAAGAACTCTTCCTAGGTTCAGCTTATTCAGCAAAAATTTGAAGCCGGACCATATTTTTCTAGCTAGCTGCTTAAAGCCCCAACATTGTGCTGAAAATTATACTGTCTCTTGCTACTCCATGAAACATTATTCCCAAAGAGCTATGAGACAGGGTTCGCATCCTCTGCAAAAACAGACATGATTAATATGCTTTAGCTAGGTTTGCAAAATGGCAAAGCTTTGTGACTTTATCTCTCAAGATTTTGGTCTATTGCTTAGTGGCAATTTTTTATTGAGTTTGAAAGCAATGTTTATTTAAATGTGTGATGGAACAGTCATTAACAAAATACATTCCTCTTAGTGCATTTTGTTTACAGTCTCAAATCACGCATTTAGTAAAACTTCCCTAGCAATCAGAAGGAAAATCTATTTTCCTAGGGGGTGAGAAAGGGCTGAGAACATTACTGCTTTGTTGCTATTTTCAAATGAAAGGCTAATAAAGGACTGGAACAAAACCCATTGAAAATCAAAAGGTTTTTTCATTGGCTCCAGTGGGCTTTGGATCAGATCTTTTTGATTACTACCCACCAGGAACTAGGCAGGCCTCACATCAGTGATACAGAAATAAAGGATTCTCCATCACATATTACCATTCCTCTCAGCCATTAACTTTCCCCAAATGTTTTTGCACGATTTTTTTCTATTCAGGTTTCTGTATTATGATAATACCGCTGTATCTCTACTGGCTTCAGAATTATAGTAATAACAACAACTGCCAATAGCGTCTCTAGTTTCAGCATTTCCCTCTTTTTTTCCTTATTGAGTGATCTGCTCTGTCTCAGAGAAAATTAAAATATTTCTCTTTATTTTCTATGCTTCATATCACCTTTTAGGCCCTTACAGTGAGACCGACATGACTGAAAAGCTACAGAAGAGAGAGAAGCTCTGCTTTCCAACTATTGTACTGTCCATTATATATACAGTATATTTTGCCATAATGTAATGTAGCATCAGAATTCTTCGCTCTTCTTGAGCCAGACCTTTAGAACTGAAACAGTCACATGATCCTGTCTGACATCTGCAAATCAGTCTATTCTTCTAAAATGATTGATCAGCTAGAACAGAACTTGTGTCAACTAGATTGGATCAGGAAATTTTTTGTGTGAGAAGAATTTAGATGAAAACATTTTCTTTTCACTATTTTCCTTGAAAATCTGTTTGGCTTTCATGGAAAAACTGAAAAGCAGAAACACTCATCCCAATATTATGACAAAATGGACTTTTCAACTAAAATTTCCATTTTCTCAAAATATTTTTTCATCAACAATATTTTTATGGAAAAATTTTAATCAGCTTTAACATCAGGCTATTTCAAGTTTTGACCAAATGGGCATGGCTTCATTATCTCTGCTTAATGAAATCATTTACAGTACATCTAGACTTGCTTTCACTTTCAAAAGATGAGATGCAAATTCGGTGGTAATTTGCATATCTTCTTCCAATTACTTTTTTGAAAGAGTTTTTTTCGAAAAAGCAAGCAGTTTAGATGCGATTCTTTTGAAAAAAAACACACCTTTTTTCAAAAGAACCTTTTACAGGGTTTTGTTTTCAAAAGAACCTTTTCCAGGTTCTTTCGAAAAAGGGGGGTTCTTTAAAAAAAACCAACCCTGTCTAAACTGCTTTCACTTTTGAAAAAAGCACTTTTGAAAAAGCAATCGGAAGAAGATATGTAAATTACTGCCAAATTTGCATCTCTTCTTTCCAAAGTGAAAGTAAGTCTAGTGCTTAGCATGACTTCCTAATGATAGCAGCACCTAAAATGATTACTGATTAGAAGTGTCAAATATGTAAGATCAGTGTATGAACTTCCCCAGCAACTTAAATGGCTTTCATTTAATATATTTCATTGTATGATTTTTTTTTTCAGTCACCACCACCAAGTAACTGAAATCTGGCATGGTAAAGTATTCCAGATACTGTTGTGTGAAGTAATTGACATTTTATGCACATCTACCCTTTGTAGTAGAATGGATGCATAGACTTGTTCAGGTATTGATTGGGATGAAAGAGATCTGGTATCATTTCCTAGCTCTCATCACTCCTTCTCTTCAATATGCAAAATCATCTTGGGAAAGGATGATTTTTCCCTCAGGGTCACAAAAATGCTTCCAAAGAGCAACTGAGTTTCAGGTATTTAAAAAATTAAATTAGATGCTTTTGGACTTTGCTTCAAGGATAAAAGTTCCCTGTCCCCATTCTTTGCTTCCCTTCTTGCCATTTCAAATCACCCAAGTTGAACACTGTGTATGAAAGAAAAGGAAATATTTCTAGGTAATGCATGTGTAGTCCCCTTATTAAAGGGGCCTCTGACTTTTACTGGGAGGATCTTTTGTGCTTCAATCTAGCCCTACAGACTACAACTCCCATGAGCCTTTGGGAAAAAGAGAACCGTGCCTCTTCCAGGCTATGCAGACAGAGAGTTAGGCTAGGCTCCATTTTTGGAGACAGGAGCCAGGCTGCTGGGGTGGAGCCTTTTCTAGGCCAGGAGCTGTTGTATTGTAGCTAGAGCCTATTACTGCTGGGGCTTGGATCTAGCAGGTTGCTTTGGAGGCTGCTGTTGATTGTCCCTGTAGGGGAGAGATTATCCTGGCTGTGCCTGTGGCTGGGAAGAGCTTACATAAACCTACACAGGAGGTGACTGCGTAACTGGGCTGTTTGGAAAAGTGCTGCCTGGGATGGAGCACAAAAGACAAACTGACAACTGTAAAATGAGGGTCAGAGTGATCTGCCCAGGGAACCAGAGCTGCTGGCATTTGGTGGGGCCTGCTCCTGTGGCAGAGCGATTTTGCAGCTGGCTGCTCAGCTTGGACTAACACACACAGGAACTGCACAGTGCTGTCTCCACTCCAGCTGCAGATCTTCAAACGCACCCACCAAACATGCCCACACAAGCTTATGGGACTCTGAATCCAGAAGGGTGCACACTCTGGGGTGGGTTAAATGGTGGCAGTGCAAATGCCAGATGGATAAGTTTCCTTTCTTTCAGTGTACTTTTTATTGATTTTGTTCATTTTTAATCTGTTAAACCCGGTTTCTTTAAGTTGTTAAGTAAAGGTATGTTAATTCTAATGTAATCAATTAGATATATCTTATTTCTAATTGTTGTCTTGGAGTTAGTTCCAGGTTATTACTGGAATAATTTTATTCCTGGTGACTCCTAAGGCACACCATAAGTGTGTACAGGGCCAGCCAGGTTGAGGTACCACCATTGTATATTCTTTGTGAGCAAGGGGGTGGATAGGGAATCCCCCAACGAAACAACATCGCCACCGGGGTACTCAGGATCTCCTTTTATGTTAAAAACATCAGGCGCCCAAGCACACCTGTGACTGTGACCTGCTCCCAAGTACCCCAGGGAGGAAAAAGGGGAGTTACATTTTGGAGGCACTGCTCGGATGCCCTTTACCACCTCTAGTTTTGCTGTAAAAAAATTGTTCCAGCTTTCTTTAATGATATTGGAATTCTGATTGTTTTCCTGAGCTCTACTGGTGTTTAAAACCTTTGGTTGTTTTACTAAACCTGTTATTGGGTACATCATGGAACCTCATAAGTTATTGTCCTGGTGTAAAGAGATTGGAGTGCCACCCAGCCGAGCACTTATACTGGGCAAAGTACCAATAGACACTATATATGCCCAGATTGTGTCAGCACTGGTCAGAGTGCTGCTGAACTTGACACTCAGTGTGTACCCACAGAAGTTGGTATTGTGGATGAAGTTGGCCCCTGGCCTGTGTTTCTGCCTGGGAGTGCCCCAAAGGAGAAGACCATACCAGCTGTGAGGTCTGACTTTGCAACTAAAATGAATGTTTTTCTGCAAGGAGAAGGAAAGTCAATGGAAGATGTGAAGACTATTGTTACCCCCACATCTACTTCCTCAGCGGTTACAAATGAGGGTCTGATAACTGCTTTAGACAACTGATGGAACGGTGCAAACCTCTCTCCTAATAAGGAGTTGGATATCGTCGGCTGAGGTTTTTCTCTAGGATACAGCCTACTCCTGTTGGAAATGATGACTTTGAATCTTGGATGGACCAAGCTGTCCAGATGAGGGAGGACTGGCAATGTCCAGATAATATGAAAAGGCAATGTCTAGCTGAAAGTCTGAGGGGACCAGCCTCTGATGTCATTAGATCCTTACGGAAAAGTAATCCCTATGCTGGTGCCAATTGACTCTCTGCATGATTTGGATGATATATATGGGACAGAGTAGAGATTTGTATCTGTGCTTTTGGTTCACATATCAAGAAGAAGGTGAAAAACTTTCACAGTACATATGCTGTCTAGAGAAGCTCCTACATAAGGTACTGGTAAAGAAAGGGATACTTGCTACCCACTTGGATCAGGCAAAGATGGGAGCAAATATTTGTCCTGGCAACCTAATAGCCCTGAACCTGCAGCTTTCTGATTCTTGCCATAATCCTCCCTTCTTCTCCAAACTGGTACGGGATATCAGGAAGGAGGAGGATCAAATGGCTGTTTGTGAAGCTCATCACATTCCAGTAGTTTCAGCATGCACTGTTACCTCTGCTGATCCCCCTGATGAAATAGCCGACTTCAAGAAAGGTCTGCGGTAGCTGTCTGAGGAAGTTAATTAACTACTTCCCATTTATAAAATTATAATTATAATTATCTTCGCATTTATAAAAAGGGAAATAAGAACAACCCAGGAAACAACAGACCAGTTAGTTTAACTTCTGTGCCAGGGAAGATAACGAAGCAAGTAATTAAGGAAATCATCTGTAAACACTTGGAAGATGGCAAAGTTATAGGGAACAGCCAGCATGAATTTATAAAGAACAAATCATGTCAAACCAATCTGATAGCTTTCTTTGATAGCATAACGAGTCTTGTGGATAAGGGATAAGCGGTGGATGTGGTATACCTAGACTTTAGTAAGATGTTTGATACGGTCTCGCATGATATTCTTATCAATAAACTAGGCAAACACAACTCAGATGGGGCTACTATAAGGTGGGTGCATAACTGGCTGGATAACCGTACTCAGAGAGTAGTTATTAATGGTTCACAATCCTGCTGGAAAGGTATAACAAGTGGGGTTCTGCAGAGGTCTGTTTTGGGACTGGCTCTCTTCAATATCTTCATCAACGATTTAGATATTGGCATAGAAAGTACGCTTATTAAGTTTGTAGATGATACCAAGCTGGGAGAGGTTGCAACTGCGCTGGAGGATAGGGTCATAATTCAAAATGACCTGGACAAATTGGAGAAATGGTCTGAGGTAAACAGGATGACGTTTAATAAAGACAAATGCAAAGTGCTCCACTTAGGAAGAAACAATCAGTTTCACACATACAGAATAGGAAGCGACTGTCTAGGAAGGAGTATGACACAAAGGGATCTAGGGGTTATAGTGGACCACAAGCTGAATATGAGTCAGCAGTGTGATGCTGTTGCAAAAAAAGCAAACATGATTCTGGGATGCATTAACAGGTGTGTTGTGAGCAAGACACGAGAAATCATTCTTTCGCTCTACTTTGCACTGGTTAGGCCTCAGTTGGAGTATTGTGTCCAGTTCTGGGTACTGCATTTCAAGAAAGATGTGGAGAAATTGGAGAGGGTCCAGAGAAGAGCAACAAGAATGATTAAAGGTCTAGAGAACATGACCTATGAAGGAAGGCTGAAAGAATTGGGGTGGTTTAATTTAGAAAAGAGAAGATTGAGGGGGGACATGATAGCAGTTTTCAGGTATCTAAAAGGGTGTCATAAGGAGGAGGGAGAAAACTTGTTCATCTTGGCCTCTGAGGATAGAACAAGAAGCAATGGGCTTAAACTGCAGCAAGGGAGGTTTAGGCTGGACATTAGGAAAAAGTTCCTTACTGTCAGGGTAGTCAAACACTGGAATAAATTGCCCAGGGAAGTTGTGGAATCTCCATCTCTGGAGATATTTAAGAGTAGGTTAGGTAAATCTCTATCAGGAATGGTCTAGACAGTATTTGGTCCTGCTGTGAGGGCAGGGGACTGGACTCGATGACCTCTCGACGTCCCTTCCAGTCCTAGTATTCTATGATTCTATGATTCTACTTCCAATGAATACTAGGAGAGGAAAAGCCTGAAAGAACCTCGCAATTCCAAAAGGGAGTGCCCCTGTGAGACGTAATCATTCAGTGTCTGGTGGTACCACCCATTGATCAAGCATTTATGTTGCAACTAATGGTAGAAGTGACATCTTCTGCTACAAGTGTGGGGAGAGAGGTCACACAAAACTAGACTGCTACCAATATCTGGAACGATTCACCCCAAGGACTGGTAGGTCCAGCTCCTCTTGTTCCTGTTCATATAGAAGGCATTTATGCTCATGCTCTCCTGGACAGTGGTTCACAGGTCACCATTTTGTACAAGATATTTTACAATACCTACCTTCATCAATTGCCCATCAATCCTTGGACAATTTGGAAATCTGGGGGTTAAGTAATAAAAATACCCATATGAGGGGTACTTCTCTCTTCAGATTGAGTTCCTGCACCATCATGGGAGTTCCTGAGAAGCTGGATACTTTAGTTCTAGTGTGCCTGGACCCTTGTGTCAAAAGTAATGTTGCAGTGTTGGTTGGCACCAATAGTAGTCTGGTCCAGCGATGTTTTAAACTATGCAAAGACACTGTGGGGGAAGGATGCATCAGTACCTTGTCTATTCACCCTAAGATCTGTGAGGCCTCTAAATGCTTCCATGGAAAGCCTCTCTCAGTTTCTGATAAAGATGCTAACAGGTATGGCCATGTCTGGTACGCACAGAAAAGAACAGTACACATACCACCTGGCAGTGCCTGTCAAGTTACTAGCATCCCACAGTTTTCTGTGTAGCCTACTGATCAGTTATTAGTAGATACACTGGAGGAAATGACATCTGGAGGATTTGTGGTACGACCTGAGGTGCAAACCGCTACAGTAGTGTCTTCTAGGAGGATCACAGTTACTGTTAGAAATGTATTTGCTCACAAAGTGATCATTCGGCGTGGGACAGTAATTGCCCAATTTTTCCTAGTTGACGTAGAACCTCAGATGCATGTAGCAGCTGTCAAGAGCAACACTAAGGACTTGACAACAGATTGCTTTGATTTCGGAGATTCCCCTATCTCTGAGGAATAGAAACAGCGCCTCTGCAGGAAAATGTTAGAACATGCTGATGTCTTCTCCCAACATGAGTGGGACGTGGGCTGTGCAAAAAGTACTCAGCATGAGATCCATCTAAATGACTTTCAACCTTTTCGAGAATGATGTCGTTGCCTGGCCCTAGCTCATATGGAAGATGGTCGGCGCCATATACATGACATGATGGCTGTTGTAATCATTTCTGAGTCACGAAGCCCATATGCCTCAAAATTGTGGTGGTGAGGAAGATGAATGGGTCTGTCAGAATGTGCGCAGATTATAGAACTCTCAATAAGCGCACTGTGCCAGACCAATATACAATACAAAGGATTGAGGATGTCCTGAACTGCTTATATGGGAGCAAGTGGTTTACTGTATTAGATCTTTGCAGTGGTTATTACCAAATACCCATGATTAAGGCGGATAAAGAGAAAACTGCTTTTATCTGTCCACTTGGATTTTGCCAGTTTGAGAGGACGCTCCAAGGCATTTGTGGAACTCCTGCCACCATTCACAGATTAATGGAGTGAACAATTGGAGATATGAATCTCCTGGAGGTCCTTGCCTTGTTTTTGGGTGAACTCTGGAAGAGCACGAAGAGCAGTTGCTTAAAGTCCTTAATCATTTGAAAGAGGAAGGCTTGAAACTATCCTTAGATAAGAGTAAGTTTTGCTACCCTTCAGTCTCCTATGTCAGACACATAATGTCAGAGCAAGGTATTGCCACAGATCCATTAAAAATTGAAGCTGTTTCCAGTTGGCCCTACGTTCATGTTTGGGATTCTGGGCTATTATAGCCGATTTGTGAGGGGGATACTCCAGATTGATAAAACCACTGAATGAGTTGTTGCAGGGCTACCCACCACCACCTTGCAAAAATGGCTCAAGTCCCAAACATATTCCAACAGATAACACCCATTTCCAACCCTCTGAGTCATTTGGGGAACAATGGAATGAACAATGTGAAGAGGCTTTTCAGAAAGTTAAGGAATGTCTCTCCAAAGTTCCTGTCTTAGCATTTGCTGATCCTCAAAAGCCTTATGTTCTGCATGTGGACACTAGCATGGATAGTCGAGGAGGGGTATTATATCAAGAATACCCTGAGGGATTGAGGCCAGTAGCTTTCATCAGTCGAAGCTTGTCACCCTCTGAGAAAAACTACCCTGTGCACAAACTTGAATTTCTGACTTTAAAATGGGCTGTAGTAGGTAAGTTGCATGATTATCTGTATGGAGCATGATTTGAGGTTCACACAGATAATGGTAGAAATGTAGCCGTGTTAGTCTGGTGCAGCTGAAACAAAAAACAGGACTGTGTAGCACTTTAAAGACTAACAAGATGGTTTAATAGGTGATGAGCTTTCGTGGGCCAGAAGTGGGTCTGGCCCACGAAAGCTCATCACCTATTAAACCATCTTGTTAGTCTTTAAGGTGCTACACAGTCCTGTTTTTTGTTTCACACAGATAATAATCCTTTAACATATATTTTAACATCAGCCAGCACTGGATGCCACTGGTCACCGGTGGTTGGTGGCACTGTCCACCTACAACTACAGTCTAAAGTACCGCCCAGGAAGCAAGAACTTAGATGCTGATATATTATCTAGATGACTACATAATAACTCAGCTCCTGAGGATGAGTGGAAAGAGGTATTTGTCTCTGGGGATCGAGCTTTGCATCACGTTTCTACTGTTTATGGGAAGCCGACTAATATGCTACCTGCTCATCTTATTGATCTTGTAGGAGTAACAGCCCATGCTATTCCTCAAGCTTACTGCAACGTTGCTTCTTTAGATACTTCCCATCTTCCCCATTTGACTCATTCTGAACTTCAGGATGCACAACAGGATGATACCTGTATTGAAGGGGTCTGGTTGGCAGTTGATAAAGGGAATCCAGTGCTATGGATAAAAGCAGGCACTTTAATATTACACTCCTAATGAGGGAATGGGATCGACTTACCCTGGAAGATGGCCTTTTATATAGAATCACTAAGCAGCCTGGGCAATATACACACAAAAACTGGTTTTACCTAAACGATTTCACAAAACTGTGCTACAGTCCTTACATGATGACCATGGGCATCAGATATTGATAAAACCTATGGACTTGTAGGAGATTGTTTCTACTGGTCACAAATGAAGGCTGATATTGAGCAGTATTGTAAGACCTGTGCCTGGTGTATACAACGGAAGATTCTACCCACGGGAGCTGCTCCACTGTTTCATCCTCACAGTGAAGGCCCTACGGATTTGGTCTGGATGGATTTTCTCATGATTGAACCTGATAGCAGGAATACTTGTAATGTGTTAGTCTTAACTGATCATTTCACAAAGTATGTGCAGGCCTTCCCCACTAAAGATCAAACAGCTTTGACTATTGCGAAAATCCTTTGGAAAAAGTACTTTGTGTGTTATGGGTTGCCCAAGTGAATGCACTCAGATCAGGGATGGGACTTTGAGAGTCGCTTGATCCAGGAACTTCTGACTATGCTGGGCATAAAAAAAATCTAGAACACCACCTTATCATCCTCAAGGGGACCCTCAATCTGAACATTTTAATAGGACTCTGCTTAATGTGTTAGGAACTTTGAGTACCAAACAGAAATCTAAATGGAGCCAGCATGTTAGCCACCTGGCGCATGCTTATAACTGTGCCCAAAATAAGGTCACTGGATATTCTCCATATTTCCTAAAGTTTGGACATGAAGCCCGATTACCAATAGACCTCTGCTTTGGGGTCTCCATGGATGTGTCTTCTCACCAGACTTATCTTTAGAATGTGGCTAATTTTAAAAAAAAAAGATTTGTATGCTGCTTATCAACTTGCTCAGGCAGCGTTTGATAAAATGAACCAAAGCAATAAAAGGCATTATGACCAGAAGGTATGATACCATGATCTGTAACCTGGCGATTGTGTCCTTATCAGGAACCTGAGGCTCTCTGGGAAACACAAACTTGAAAACCGATGGAATTCACAGCCCTATATTGTGGAGACTCAAATGCCTGGGCTATCAGTATACCAACTAAAGCCTGAAAAGAATGGTTACCCATTAACGACTTTACATAGAAACCACCTGCTTCCTCTGGGACAGCAATGTCAGAATGGATGCTCCATCAGATATTGAGTGTACCACGCTACCCAGATCATCTAAACAGAGAAATACCCTGACATCTTCAAGTTACTCACCTAACTCCGTAGGAGCCTCTAACTCTGTGCCAGACCCGGCTACCAAGATATACGTAAGGGGTCCCTCATCAGATGCTGATTCTGAGGAGGTATATCCTGACTATAGATCTATGCATTATGAACCCTTATACGTCTCATGGGTCTGCTGTAATATCACTTCAGTCAAGTCAACCCAACAGTGCAACTAGCACACCATCTTTAAACCCTGATGCTCTTCCATTCTTTCCTGGGGGAGAAGCTGTTGGAGAGGGTGTAGATATTTCCCATAATCCCCTGGGGCCTTCCAGTGTAGGAGAATAGGTTGCTACAGATGTTGATCCTTCTGCAATGGGTAACTCTGTAATGGATGCTGACTCTTAAGGGGTTGTATTGACACCTCCTGTAGAGGAGGAGGAAGGGACAGAACAGCCCTTAAGGAGGTCCCAGAGAGAAATCAGGTCTCCTCAGAGGTTAACATAGGATATGGTTGGAGTCAGCAGTGAGGTGTCCATTCCTACAGTACACCGTGGAGTGGTTGTGCTGAAAGATTTTAAAACACCTGAGAAATCCAACCCAGTCTATGTATCCTCTAAGCATGAGTTCCAGTGTTCATCATGGTGGTGCTCACCTCAGGCTAGGTGCCTAAACTGTACCTATTCTAATAGGCTTATACTTTACCCTCTATTGAATGTTACTCCAACCAACAGTAGGAAATAATATCTATATTGTATTGTAAGTTAATCTGTTTTCTTCGTTGTACTGGTTCCTTAATGGGGAAGTAATCCAAGGAGGAAAAAGGGGGTTACACATGTAATATACATTTGTTTGCACTGCTGCCTTCTTTCTTGGCTATAGTCGTGTGAAAGCATTTTCATTTAAATGGGAATATACAGTAATATTTCACTTCTTTCATCCACTCATTATATGGCATTTGTAAGAGGTACAGAATCAAAACCATAGAAACTCCTGTTAAAATATTGACAGCACATCCCTGACTAAGTTGGAAGACAATTCATTGCATAACATCTACATAGATTTAATTCAGGGAGCTGAACCAAAACAGCCTGCATTTCCCCTGCAGCATGCCCAAAATACACTAGGTGCATAAACAAACATGCGCCCTTTGATAAGTGAACTCTCAGGATGGAAGGTCAAAACAAATTAGCAGCCATTTGCATTTTTATGATAGAATATATTTCCTAGTTTCATGCATATCAAATATGTATACTGCAGTACAAAAATGTGGAATTTTCTAATTAAAAACACGGGTACTTTGTACTTTAAATATACCAATTTCTAGATGGCACAGCCATTTCCTAGAATTCAATCATTTGTCTTCTTAACAGTGAGACACTTGTATTGTGTAATCAATTTGACTTGCTGGTAAATAATTAAATTCAAAACTAGTGACAAAAAGCAGACAAGTTTTATTGATTCTTAATGGATAAAAACCCAGACCCCATCTCAACTGAAGCATCCAATATTTAAAACACTTTGCAACATCAACCATGTCCTGTTGCTTGGATACTTACTTTACTGGCAATACGCTATCTTGCCACATCTTCACGTGCCTGGCAGTAAAACAAATATAACAACTGGTCTGAAAAAGAAGACCAATGTTCCAGACACGGCCACAAGCGTGAAGGGATGCATTTTCTATGTTGCTCACCAGGAGTTTGCAATTACCAAAGTAAAGAAAAGCACTCCGAGATAATCCCTCACAACAGGTTTAACTTTACACTGAGCTCAGTGCTCGCTAAGAACCTGCCACACTGGAATGTAGCCAGTCTCCAGATTGGGTGCAGTGATGATTTGTACTGCCATGGGGGGAGTTTAGCGAAACCTTGTATTTCAGAGAGGATCAATATATTTCTCTGAGCAACCTGGTGTTTTAGGGGGCCTATGCATCCTGCTCTGCTCAGTGTCTCAACCACCTCCCAGTGATTTCTCTCTCCAACATTTTGGAACAGACAGCAAATGAAACACCAGCTATTCCCATAGCTCTTTTCACATTGTCACACAGGGAATAGCTTATCAGTACAACTTAGTTATGGCTCTTGCTGTCAATTTCAGTACCTGGGTTTAAGATGCTCCCATTAGCAGGGGATACAAGACACAACTTCTAAGCTATACTTTTGATCTAAGCATTAAAAGATGTTTGTATGAAACTACCAACATTCTTGAGTGCCTGGCTATTTTAGTTTTACAGTGGAAGTATGAGACAGACTCTACCCAAACCTCTTCAGGTACCTGTGACAGGGTAAAGCCCTCTGCTTTTGTCTTCTCATACCTCTGATCTGTAAACACCAATGTGTGCTATAATGTTCTTAATATACAGTGGGCCGGTGGCCATGACTCACATTAAAATCAAGTCAGGGGCCACACAAAAGTGAGAAGCAAAAAAATGAAAATCCACATTCCCCTTGCACATCAGAGTCTATGAGGACTCAGGCTAGTAGATTTTGTGGGTCCCCATACTCTGGGGCCAAAAATAAGTTCAGTGTGTGGGAGGGAGCTGCTGGGAAGCAATCTTGGGATGTGGGGTCTAGGCAGGAGGAAGGGTGCAGGAGCAGGTTGGGGATTGGTGGGTCTGGGAGGATGATAGGATGCAGGAGCAGGCTTGGGGTTGAGGTCTCAGTGGGAGGTACAAGGCTAGATTGTAGTTTGGATGCGGGGGCTGGGCGCTGCAGGGCTGGAGCATTAGCTGTGGGTGAGGGAAGCCCGAAGCCCCAAGGGCCAGATCCAGGCAAGCTGTGGGCCAGATCCAGCCTCTGGGCCATAGGTTCCCCACCCCTTTCTGGCCCTTTTGTCAGAGGGAAGAGATCTCTATGCAAAGATCTCCTTTTACCCTGGCCCTGCTAGCCCTCCCCCCCCCCCCAACACCTGCTTGTGCTTCCTTCCTGTGTGATGTTCTACTCCTCCAGTGTAGGGTTAACTAGCTCTTTAGCTGGTCCCTACCTCAGATCGATCTAGTAACTGGCCCCAGCTTCCCTCAATCAGACCCTTCTCCAGGGAAACTAACTGGACTTACAGGGTGTGTTGAGACTACAGGGTTTTGTTGACAAAAGTGGACTTTTGTCGACAAAACTAAACCTGCGTCTACACTACCACCGAGTTCTCAGCAGTTTTGTCGACGGCGGTAAACCTCATTCTACCAGGAATAACGCCTTTTGTCAACAGAGTTCTGTCGACAGAAGGTGTTATTGCATCTACACTGTCCTTTGCATCTACACTCTCATGTCGACAAAGCGGCTTGCTTTGTCGACAGAACTGGATGTAGTCTAGATGCTCTTTGTCGACAGAAGCTTTGTTGACAGTATCTGTTGACAAAGCCTCTGTCGACAAAAGCCTGTAGTCTAGACGTACCCACAGTTACCAGAACACGAGTTCCACTGCTGGTTCTCAGCACTCTGTCACACCCAAACACAGCCCTTAGCACTGAAGTTCTTCATTAAACAGGGAAGAGATTGACTAGAATGTCCAAATCTCAACAGAAGGAGATTGAGATTTCTTGTAGGAAGCAAGCAAAAGTGACATCTCTGCCAAATGCACATTATAGGAAGGAAGGAGCTGGGGTAGCCTGGCAGCTGACAGAAGCTACATCCATCAGTTTCCAAAGTTTTCTTTAGCAACTAAATTGAGAAGATGCTCACAGTGTCAAGGAAGGGTTGCTGAGAACCACAGCCAGGCAGAGGCTCAAAAGAAAGTCCTTCTGTAGGATCCTAGCTGATGTGCACCCTCTTCTCTTTCATCATCCAACCCTGCCCCTTCCAGCATCACTACTCTGCTGGTGTGAGAAAATGGGCATTTGAATCAGCTCTCCTTAAGCCCCCAGCCACAGAATACAATGAAGAGGTACCAAGAATACGCTGGAGAAACAGATGGAAGGGAGATGTTTCACTCATAGCAGTGCACTAATTAATCAGCAAATTAAACAAATCGAACAGTAGCGAAGACAGAAGTGTCACAGGAATCTCAGAATACCCAGTTTGTCATCACCAAGAATTCAAAAATCATTAATCAGCCCCCAAAGTCACGAGGTTGACTGAAAAATAATGAATTAAAAAACAAGAAGACCATTCAGATTCGTTTTCATCAAGTCCTGGTTTCTAGGCCTTTGGAGTGCACTTGGGTCATATTTTCAAGCTTTTTCTCTGTGCCCACAAGAGTTAGAAGCTCACTTTATAAAATATAGTAGCAGAAATTCTCCTCTAATAACATCTATCCAGAAGCTGGGGCTGTAAGGAAAGCACCAGTTATTGCAAGACTCATGATGAAATCAAACGGGTTGTCCACTCTAAACTGCTCTCAGGTCAGTTCAGCTTTCGGGAAGCAGACGCTCCCGACTGCAGCTTCAATGCTGCAACTGAATTCATGCAGGTGGGTTGGGTGCTATTCACCCAAAGAATCAAAAGAACTTTGCATGGGCATTAGCTGCACCTATATAGCTCTACTGGCAGAATGGAACTTTAAGAGGTAGAGATGTCAAAATACACACACACCGTTGTTTTACCAGACTTTGTGCAGACACTTGCAACAGATTGCCTTTCTACTGAAAGTACTGCAGTGTGCAACATCCCATTTAGGTGCTATAGAGACAGACACCTTAACAGTTTCCCCCAGAGGCCGACAGCTGATGCTTTTCCAGCAGCTCTCCAGAAGCAGCAAGGGCTGATTTCAAGATTTGTTCACAGAGGGCCAATCAGGAGCAGAGAGTGAGCTCTCAAGGTCGCTTTAAAAAAAAAAGCACAAAGAAAATAAATCCCAGAAGCAGCTCAGCTGTCAGTGAGATGCTGCTGAGCAGGTGGTGTGGAGACTACAGCACTCTGGCAAAAGCAATCCAGTTTGTGAAGGGGAGAGAAGAAAATCGCATTTTAAGAAATGAAACACGTATTTTGGGAAACATCTTAAAGGAAAACAAAGTGACAAATATCCATATTTCTCTTATGGCACCACTAAAGTGCAAATCATCCCTGTCAAACTGGCAACACGGAGAGGGAAGGGGGGAGAATCCTAACACCACCACCCCACTCCAGCCCTTTCACACTGGGTAAGAGAAACAGAACAGGATAAAGGGCCCAAAAAGCCCTAATTTCAATGGGGGTGGGGAGAAATTCCCTCTTGCAGGCACTGTGGAAATAGCTTGCAAACCCCGATTGGAGTGCAGAGCTGAGGGGGACAGGAAGGGGCATGTTAGGAGCGAGGCCCATAGTGCTGTGGAGAGGTTGATGCAACTTAGACAGCACTACCCAAGAGCTGTCTGTATATTACAGCTGAGTCTCTCCAGCAAAGCCATTTTTAGGATTTATGGAGCCCTAAGCAGTACTATTAAACTGATGCCCTTACGCCCAAGGGCTGCCCGGGGGGGGGGGGGGTGACACTTTTTTAGAGATGTGATTTTATAATCTTCAGCAACACACCAATAAAATATTTGTAAAGCAAATTTTAAACTAAAGTCCTGTAGACTAACACAGTAAATTCAGAAACTGACAGTATATACCTGGGGTTGGCAAATGCCTGTTAAATGGTTTGATTTCCACTCGAATGGTTCTTTCACAGGTCCAGTGCTCCACTAATAGGTCTGACAGGCTATTTCAATTTAAGTTACATAGATCCTCTCCAGAAGAACAAAGCCATGAAACAGGAATAGGGAGAGGCAGATGGGTGGACATTAAGACCCAGTGGTGCCCAGCGCAGCTGTATACAGGCAGTCCCCGGGTTACGTCGGTCCGACTAATGTCGGACCCCTAGTTATGAACCGGGGGGCCCCCGCTAGTGCGGGGTGCCTCCCCCACTGTCGCCACCTCCGGCGGCGCGGGGGGCGCTTCCCCCCAGCACACCAGGGAGACGTGGAGCTAGCGCCCCCCCCCCCCCCACCCAGCAGACCAGGGAGACGCGGAGCGGCTTTTCTCGCCGCGGAGGACGCAGGCGGCGGGACCGCCGAGACGCGCTGTGGTCCCGCCGCCCGCGTCCTCCGCAGCGAGAAAAGCTGCTCCTCGTCTCCCTAGTCTGCTGGGGGGAGGTGCAGCTAGTGCGCCCCCCCCCCCCCAGCAGACCAGGCTTTTCTCGCCAATGCCTGGGGTAGAGCATCTGGGGAGCTGCCAGGTTGGTCCCACAGCGCCGAGGTGCGGCGCTACTGGACCAACCCGGCAGCACCCCCGCTGCTCTGCCCCAGGCGTCCTCAAGTCAGCCGCTGCTGCTGAAACTGATCAGCGGCTGACTACAGGAAGCCCGAGGCAGAGCTGCTCTGCCTCGGGCTTCCTGTAGTCAGCCACTGGTCAGTTTCAGCAGCAGCGGCTGACTTGGGAACACCTGGGGCAGAGCAGCTGGGGTGCTGCCGGGTTGGTCCAGTAGCGCCGAGGAGCAGCGCTGCGGGACCAACTCAGCAGCACCCCAGCTGCTCTGCCCCAGGCGTGTCCGATTCAGCCACTGCTGGTCAGTTTCAACAGTGGCTGAATCTGGACGCCAGTTCCGACTTACATACAGATTCAACTTAAGAACAAACCTACAGTCCCTATCTTGTACGTAACCCGGGGACTGCCTGTATTCTGTTTATGGGTAAAGATGGCTCTGCTCTTCAAGCTGTAGAGCAGCTCAGGGTCTGAGGGCATACAAGTGGGTTCATGTCATCTTAGCCCCACCCCTTCCTTCACACTGCAAGTTGCGTGTTATTAGAGGAGCAGCACATAATCTCCTCCCTCCCCTCCTCAGCAACTTCTATATCTATTTTTTAAGGTCACAAATGAAGAGATTTTCTATTCAGCTGGCCAGAACCACGAACTCAGATTGTGTTTTCTATCATTCCATTACATCACAAGCAATAATCAAGGTTCTGTAGGCCAAATCCTAGGGATTGCACCAATGTAATGGAGGGGAAAATGAGATTCCATTCTACCTTGTGTATGTTCTGCCTTTCTGTTTATCCAATAGCTGTGTCAGTTCTTCAGAGCTAACAGAAGTCAAAAGCAATAAAAGCCTATTTGCCTTACTAAAGTCAGAAGTTAAGCCTATGGGTGTGCACACGCTCACACATGGTAAAAACTGGCAGACAGAAATGATGCAATTTTTACATTGTCACCATTCAAAGAAGTGAAGCTATTTTCCAAAGTATGGGAAAAAAACAGAAAAATATATTTTAATGTAACTGTGATTCACTTGTCCATATATAGAACTCATATTTGTTGGCTTACAACAAACTGAGTGTGATGACCTTCAAGAAGGACACAAGGATTTCATTTTGTTTTCCTCTCCAGTGGTGAGGCGGTTTTCCCTTTGATAAAACAACCTTTTCTTTTGACAGAAAAACATAGAAAGCTTAGTTGCCTGTAATGAAAAAACAAACACACCTGGTTTTCTCTGCCCATTGCCAGTAGCTTGGTAATTTATGTTTTTAATTTTTCTATGAAGCACCTAGTTATTATATAAAATTGCTAACATAAAATAAGTACATATGTTCATACCACGAAGACATAACAGAGGCAGTGCTTATTGAATTACAGATATCCCAAGTTCCTGAAGGCCACCAACCAGTGGCATTCAACTCTCAATGAATAAAAGTAATATGAATTGACTGTCTAATAAAACAAACTCCATCATGTATCAGTGTGTGACGGGGCGGCCCCGCCCCGCACTCAAGCCCAGGGAAACCACCTGGGGCCGGGGGCGGAGAGGGCCCCACCCACACAGCCCTACTGGGCATGCTCCAAAGGGAGCCAAGGTATAAAAGGCTGCTGGCCTGCTCAGAAAGGGCAGACTGCGACCCGAGCAGGAGCTAGCGGCCACTGGGCAGAGAGGGAGTCGCCGGGGGAGCTGAGCGTGCTGCTGCCGGGCCTCTGCAGGGCTCGGCCCCAACGCCGGAGCCGCCGACCGACCACCCGCGTCCCGAGTGCTGGACCGGACTCCGCCAACTCTGCAGCTGCCAGGGGGAGGACCACTACAGCCCATCGACCGGCGCCGACAGGTGGGACCGCGGCAGGCTGCGAGCAGGGGGTAGGAAGCGACCCAGGGCAGGGAGCTGTAGAAGCCCCTGAGGGCTCGGGGCGTCGCGGGGAGGAGCCCCCGCCGAGCCGGTGGTGGGAACCACCCGAAACTACTAGGGCCCTGGGTCGGGGTCCGGTGGAGAGGGAGGGCCCGGACCCCCCTACCCCTGCTGCCTGAGACCCTGACACGTGGGAGCAGGGTAACAAACTGCAAACTGTGGACTAGGCCTCTGGGCCTGCAAACTGTGGACTAGGCCTCCGGGCCTGCAAACTGTGGACTAGGTCGGGAGGCCGTATTTCCCCTAGCACAGGGGCATTGTACTTTGGGACTAGGCCGGTGGGCCGTATTTCCCCTACGAGAGGGGCAGTGTACTTTGAGGGCTAGGCCCAGACGGGCCGAGTTAGGCCCCGGATGGGGGTGGCAACCCCAAGACAGGGGCGAGCCCCTCGACACATGGTGGAGAATGCGGGCACGCGACCCCGCCCCTGGACAGAGGGGCTGGCAAAGGGGAGTGGTAGACGCGGGCTGCGAGGACCCCGGGGACAGAAACCGGGGTTGCTGACCTGGCAGCAGCGGTATGAAGGGGACCTGACCGAGCTGCGGAGGCAGTTGGCAGGCCTACAAGAGCGACAGGACCGATGGGAGCGGGAGGTCGCGAGTCAGTTGGGGGGCCCGGGGAGGGCGGTGCCCCCCGGGGTCTGCCCCTTTGGGCAAGCGCCGATTGCCGAGCCTGGTAGGGGGCCAACGGACCCTGCTAAAATGGTGGTGAGACTTAGAGTAGAAGGGAACCCCACGGTGGCACTGGTGGACTCAGGGTGCAGCCAGACCCTAGTTAGGGCCGACCTAATAGCTGAGCCAGAACCAGCCGGGGGCCCCATCCGGTTGCTGTGCGTACACGGGGACGTACGGGCGTACCCGACAGCATGGGTGCGGCTAGATGATGGCCAGGAGGTGGGGGTCTACAGCGTGGGGTTGGTCCCGACGCTCGCCTACCCCGTGATATTAGGCCGCGATTGGAGAGGCCTAAGCCGGGTGTTGCGGGAGTGGGGCCAGCAGTCAGTGCCAGGGCGGGGCACCTCCCCACACGACCTGGAGGAAGCCGCCCAAGGCAAGAGTCTAAGGGGGGAGGAGAGGCCGAACCCGGGAACAGCGGCGGGCTTGCCACCGAACCAGGGAGACCACCCCGCCTGGGAGGAGGAAGTCGAAACCCTAGAAGTAGAGGGCGACTTTATGAGAGAGCAAAGGGAAGACCAGACCCTGAGCCGAGCTTGGGAGCAGGTACAGGACCCAGGGGAGGGGACCAGCCAAGATCCCCGTAAGCCCCAAGGCCCTCGGTTCTGTGTGAAGGCAGATCGGCTATATAGGGTGGTCCGGGAACCCCAGACGGGGGAAGACATCTGGCAGCTCCTGGTCCCCCACAGGTTTAGGAATGCTGTACTCCGGCTGGCGCACCGGCTGCCTTGGGCTGGCCACCTCGGGCGAGAAAAGACCCTGCAACGGATAGGGATGAGGTTTTTTTGGCCGGGCATACACCACGCCGTGAGAGCCTTCTGTGAATCCTGCCCCGAGTGCCAACTCACCAGTAGAAAGGGGGTGCCGAAAGCCCCCCTGGTGGCCCTGCCCGTGATAGGGGTCCCCTTTGAAAGGATCGGGTTGGACCTGGTGGGACCCCTAGATAAGGCCAGCTCAGGCTGTCAATACATCATGGTGGTGGTGGACTATGCCACCCGTTACCCAGAAGCGGTTCCCCTACGTAATACCACCGCCCGCACTCTTGCCGAAGAACTTTTTAAGCTGTTTGCGCGAGTAGGGATACCGAAGGAGATCCTGACCGACCAGGGGACCAATGTGTCGTCCCGGCTGATGGCAGAACTATCGCGGCTACTGAACATCCACCCCCTGAGGACGACGGTTTACCATCCCCAGACAGACGGCCTGGTGGAGCGTTTTAACCAAACGCTAAAGACGATGCTGCGCAAGTTCGTGGTTGAGGACCCTCGACACTGGGACAAGCTCCTACCAGCCTTGTTATTTGCCATTCGGGAGGCCCCCCAGGCGTCGACGGGTTTCTCCCCATTCGAGCTCCTGTATGGGCGACAGCCGAGGGGAATACTCGACCTTTTACGAGAAAGCTGGGAAGAACAAGAATCGCGGGTACAAGGGACAGTACCCTACATCTTACAGCTGCGGGAACGCCTGCGGAAGGTAGGGGAATTTGCCAGAGCTAACCTCCTACAGGCGCAGGAGGCCCAAGCCCGATATTACAACCGAGGGGCCAAACTCCGCTCTTTTGAACCGGGGGACCACGTCCTCGTCCTACTGCCATCCCGAGAGTCCAAGCTACTGGCCCGATGGCAAGGCCCGTTCGAGGTGGTCCGGCGAATAGGGACGGTGGACTACGAAGTGAGGCTGCCGGGGAGGAGGAGAGAGGTACGACTATACCATATCAACCTCTTGAAGGAGTGGAAGACCGCCGAAGGACTACTGGTCACCCCATATCCCCCGGAGCCAGAGCTCGGGCCAGCCGTAGAGGACCTCCAGGGGGAGGCTCAGGTAACGATGGGGCCCGAGTTGAGTCCAGTACAGCGGGGAGAACTACAGCGAGTGGCCCAGAGGTTCACGCCATTTTTCTCCACTCAACCCGGCCGCGTCCACACCGCGCATCACCACATCGCTACCCGGCCAGGCCATAAGGTGCGAGACCAACACAGGCCCCTCCCTAGGAAGATGTGGGAAACAGTCCAGCGGGAACTCCAGACCATGCTAGAGATGGGAGTGGTGGAGGAATCTCATAGTGAGTGGAAGAGTCCCATAGTTCTAGTCCCGAAGCCAGACGGCACGACGCGATTTTGCATCGATTTTCGGAAAGTGAATGCCATCTCGCGGTTCGATGCCTACCCGATGCCCCGAACCGAGGAGCTCTTGGAACGGCTCGGCCAAGCGGAATACTTCTCCATCCTGGACATGACGAAAGGGTATTGGCAGATCCCACTGACACCAGCCTCTAAGGAGAAGACGGCCTTCCCTACACCGTGGGGCCTGTTTCAATTCGTGACCATGCCATTCGGACTGCATGGGGCAGCGGCCACGTTCCAACGATTAATGGACCGATTGTTACAGCCCCATCACGCCTACGCAGCCGCATATATAGATGACGTGGTGATCTATAGCCCAACGTGGACGGCCCATCTGCAACACTTAGAAGCCGTATTGAAGTCCCTGAAGGAGGCCGGCCTCACAGCCAACCCGCGAAAATGCCAGCTGGGACGCCGGGAAGTAACCTACTTGGGGTACACGGTCGGGCAAGGGACAGTACGACCGCTGGTGGACAAAGTGAAAGCCGTGCAGGCGTGCAAGACACCCGCAACCAAAAAGCAGGTACGCCAGTTCTTGGGGCTTGCGGGGTACTACCGCCGGTTTATCCCCGGTTTTGCGGACATTGCAGCCCCTCTATCTGACCTCACGAAAAGTACCCAGCCGAACAAGGTACAATGGTCAGCGGACTGTGAGGTGGCTTTCAGGACACTGAAGGACCAGCTTACTAAAGCCCCGGTCCTGTTCCACCCAGATTTTTCAAAGCCCTTCCTCCTGCAAACGGATGCATCAGAAAGAGGCTTGGGGGGCAGTGCTGTCCCAACAGGCAGAGGGAGGGGAGCACCCGATAGTTTATTTGAGCCGCAAGCTCTTCCCACGAGAACAGAACTACGCTACTATAGAAAAGGAGGCATTGGCAATAAAGTGGGCTGTAGACGCCCTAAGATATTATTTATTGGGCAACACGTTTCAGGTGGTGACAGACCATGCCCCCCTGAAATGGTTAAATAGCATGAAGGAGACGAACCCCCGTTTAATGCGGTGGTATCTATCTTTACAGCCGTACAATTTCAGTATAACCCATCGCCCAGGGAAGGCGCACACGAATGCTGATTTCCTTTCCAGAGTGGGGGAAGAAGAGACGGGAACGGACGAGGGGATAGGTACCCACTTAAGTGGGGGGGTGTGTGACGGGGCGGCCCCGCCCCGCACTCAAGCCCAGGGAAACCACCTGGGGCCGGGGGCGGAGAGGGCCCCACCCACACAGCCCTACTGGGCATGCTCCAAAGGGAGCCAAGGTATAAAAGGCTGCTGGCCTGCTCAGAAAGGGCAGACTGCGACCCGAGCAGGAGCTAGCGGCCACTGGGCAGAGAGGGAGTCGCCGGGGGAGCTGAGCGTGCTGCTGCCGGGCCTCTGCAGGGCTCGGCCCCAACGCCGGAGCCGCCGACCGACCACCCGCGACCCGAGTGCTGGAACGGACCCCGCCGACTCTGCAGCTGCCAGGGGGAGGACTGCTACAGCTCGTCGACCGACGCCGACAGGTGGGACCGCGGCAGGCTGCGAGCAGGGGGTAGGAAGCGACCCAGGGCAGGGAGCTGTAGAAGCCCCTGAGGGCTCGGGGCGTCGCGGGGAGGAGCCCCCGCCGAGCCGGTGGTGGGAACCACCCGAAACTACTAGGGCCCTGGGTCGGGGTCCGGTGGAGAGGGAGGGCCCGGACCCCCCTACCCCTGCTGCCTGAGACCCTGACACGTGGGAGCAGGGTAACAAACTGCAAACTGTGGACTAGGCCTCTGGGCCTGCAAACTGTGGACTAGGCCTCCGGGCCTGCAAACTGTGGACTAGGCCGGGAGGCCGTATTTCCCCTAGCACAGGGGCATTGTACTTTGGGACTAGGCCGGTGGGCCGTATTTCCCCTACGAGAGGGGCAGTGTACTTTGAGGGCTAGGCCCAGACGGGCCGAGTTAGGCCCCGGATGGGGGTGGCAACCCCAAGACAGGGGCGAGCCCCTCGACACAGTGCGATAACAACTTTTCCACAAGTTGCTCTACAGCCCCCCCTATTTTCTAACACAATTTTCTATGGGCTTTGCTTCTCCTGTATATACCCATGTGTGACGGGGCGCGCCTCCCCCACACCCCGTCCGGCGGCCCGCCCCGCACTCAGCCCGCAGTCGCGCTGTCCCTCCTGGGCGCCACCCAGGGAGCGCGGCGGCACTGCGGGGCCTGTTCCCTGGCCGCGGCCCGGATAACGGGCGGCGCGGCGGAGGCGGGGCTACGCCCGGACAGCAGCGTAGGGCGGGGGCGGAGCCTCGGCGACGTGACGGCTGACGTCGCCGGGCGCGCGCGCGCACGGCAGGGGCGGAGCCTGGTGACGTGGCGCGTTGCGTCACCCGGGCCGGACGCCGGCGGGGGATTCAAAAGGGGAAAGGGGCAGAAGGAAAGGGGGGAGAGCCCGGAGGAGGAGAGGAGAGGAGAACAGAGGAGGAAGGAGGCACAGGGCACTGGAGGAGCGGCACACAAAACGAGGAGGAGGGGAGCGGAGGAGCACAAGTGGTGAGGGGAACGTCAAAAAGGGGGGCAAACAGATTCACGGCGGGGAGCAGGACGGGCTCCCGCGTTACACCATGCCTTTCTTAGTCCTAATCACAGATGTGGTCAGAGCCAAGTGACAGAGTCAAATAAGATGGCACATCCACTAATTCCCATAGGAATACTGTGTTAGTCATGGAGGAATGTTTCGGCCAAAAGAAGGACCCTTTCCCGCAATGTGGGACCATACAGTGAACTGCAGGGTTGAATCTGCAGTCTTGTTTTGCTTTCAGTTACATGAATTACATAAGTGTTCAGCAGTTTGAGAGGAAAATCTCCCCCTAGTTAATAAGGATTGCTCCTCCCCTACTATATACTAGAAATATAAAGACAGAACAATAGCAAAGTTCTAGAGGTAACTGGGGATTGGTTCTTTTGAGAATTATAAAATCATAGAACTTGAAAGAACCTTGAGAAGACATCAAGTCCAGTCCCCTACACTCATGGCAGTACCAAGCACTATCTAGACCAGTATTTCTCAAATTGAATTTTTGTTTTAAGTTTTACAGTGCTTTGTTATTTTTGTAATTTTTACATCCAAAAATTTCATCGCCCACCTGGCTACGATTAAGTTGTTTAAACAAATGTGTTGCAATGGTAGGTACTGGGGGGTACTTATTTTTTAAAGGGGTACTTCATAAAAAAAGGTGGAGAAACACTGATCTAGACCATCCCTGACAAGTATTTGTCTATCCTGCTCTTTAAAATCTCCAGTGATGGAGATTCCACAACCTTCCTAGGCAATTTATTCCAGTGTTTAACCACCCTGACAGTTAGGAATTTTTTCCTAATGTCCAACCTAACCCTCCTTTGCTGCAATTTAAGACCATTTCTTCTTGTCCTATCAAAGGTCAAGGAGAACAATTTTTCTCCCTCCTCCTTCTACCAACCTGTTAGGTTCTTGAAAACTATTATGTCCCCTCTCCGTCTTCTCTTTTCCAAACTAAACAACCCAGTTTTTTCAGTCGTCCTAAAAGGTCATGTTTTCTAGATTGTGACGGGTCGGAGATACCCCACCAAGATGGGGCCGATTCGCCCCTCACTCTGCCCATGATTGCACACACGCTCCTCGGGGCAGGCCGAGAGGTGCGGGCTGCTTGCGCACACTGCTCTCAGGCTGCGGCCTAGCTGACTGGCATGGGGGCCATCAGCCATGGAGCCCTCCATGCCAAGACTACACCGGACGCAGCAGGACGCCCTCGACCCCGGGGGTCGGCGGGTGACATCAGGAGACGACCCAGGTAGGGGGTTAAAAAGGGACAATGGGGACACAAGGGGGGGAGAGGAGTAGGTGAGGAAGGGCATATGGTAGTGTGGCGGCTCTGCGACACTGACACTGGCGGGGTAGGAAGCAGCCCAGGGCGGGGTGTCATAGGACTTGCCTGCGGGCTGGTGCATTGCAGGTATTACCCCCACGAGCCAGACAGGATGCCAATAGAGCCTGTCCTGAGGGCCCTGGGCTGGTGCCCATGAGAGTGGATAGGCTGAGGCTCCCCTACCCCGCCCCCCTGAACGAAGAGAAAGGAAGGGAGGCAGTTTCATTTCCGACTTTGCACGCCGGATTGGGTGACGTTGCGGGAATCTGACTCTACCCACCCCCGTGTGAGAACCAAACTGGGGGACTCACAGGGTGGGGACAACGGGCCGCCTTTGTACATAGACATTTAATCATTTTTGTTGCTGTTTTCTGGACTTTCTTCAGTTTTTCCACTTCTATCCTGAAACGTGTCAGAACTGGACACAATACTTCAGCTGAGGCTTAATCAGCATGGAATAGAGCAGGAGACTTACTTCTCATGTCTTGCTTCCAGAACTCCTGCTAATACACTCCAGAATGATGTTTGCTTTTTTTGCAACAGTATTAAACTGTTGACTCATATGTAGTTCTGAATGTTACTCGACAATGGTTGTGGAAACATATCCAATTTAACTGAAGTAAATGCACATGAAAGCATATATATGATTGCACACAAAAATCAACCCTGAGAAATGTAATGCTATTTGCAGTATTGTAGCTTTGTGGGTCCCAGGATATCAGAGACACAAGGTGGATAAAGTAATATAATTTACGGGACCAATTTCAGTTGGTGCAGGAGACAAGCTTTCAAGCTACCCAAAGCCTTTCTTCCAGTCATTAATGCTAGGAACTTAAGCACTGAAGTCATGAAATATTAACTCTAATACCATCTTCACTTATATGACTGCATAGTGTTTTTTAAATAAATCTTGTCATTTTTAACACATTATACACATTTGTATAGCATTTTGTACTAACACGTTCATCCTTTTCTATTCCTGCTAATTTCATCGTCTTACTGATGCAATCCATTCTCTTTTCTCCAAGGAATGTATTTTAATAATTTCATCAGCATTCATGTACTACATACTTTTTTAAATTTAGCAATATAATTTCTCACTTGCCATGCAGGGAATAAAGCAGTCAGAATTGGCACTAGTATAGAATTTCATAATCTAGAGCAGTTGGGCTAGACATTACTAGAATGTCTCTGCCCTCACAGTTTATGATTGCAGCAAGGAATGCCTCTCCTGCAAAGTTGTTGAACTCCAAAAAGTGCCTTCCTCAGCTATCCTGTAGAGATGACAAAGACCCAGAGGAGACTGTGACTGGGATGAACACCACACTATCTTCATTTTCTGTTTACTAAGGCTGTGTCCAGACTCAGGGGTTTTTTCGGAAAAAGTAGCCTTTTTCCGAAAAAACTTCACCTGCGTCTAGACTGCAGCCGCGTTCTTTCGAAATTAAATCGAAAGAATGCGGCTTTTCTTTCGACGGCGGTAAACCTCATTTCACGAGGAAGAACGCCTTCTTTCGAAAGTGCTCTTTCGAAAGAAGGCGTTCTTGAATGTAAATAGGGCTTCTTCGAAAGAGAGCATCCAGACTCACTGGGTGCTTTCTTTCGAAAAAGCGGCTTGCTTTTTCGAAAGTTCCGCATGCAGTCTAGACGCTCTCTTTCGAAAGAGACTCTTTCGAAAGTATCTTTCGAAAGAGACTCTTTTGAAAGAGGCTTGCAGTCTAGACATAGCCTAAGACTCTCACCTTTTTCTAGTGGCCACTATGAATAGTGGCTCTAAACATTCACAACTAACACTACAACCGCATGCCCATCAATATGGTATCTGAACTACAGCGCTCCTAGCATATATTTTGACCTCATTGACAAACTCCCCTTTACTTCAAGGGAGCCAGCATGTCACTTCTGAAGTTTACCGCAGCAGGACTCCTTCCAATGCATTGTACAAAGTGAGCAGGAACCTTCATTCAAACCATTCCCACTTTACAAGATCTACAGGAGTTCTTAATCACCAGGTGTCCCTACAGCTCCATAGCAATGTACTTCATCACACTTCTCACTGTGCAACTACAGACACGTACAAGACAGATATACTAAAATTCTAACACCTAGAATCCTCACACTAATTGCTATTATGTCCGAGGCTACATTTAATGAAAGGTTAACATGTTTCTTTTTCACACAACAGTAAAATGCCTAAAGAAACTAAAATGGCTGCAATTAAACTATTACAACACTCAGAATATGTCAGTAAGTATAAACATCCTTTGAAACATATCAAAATAGCTTTCAATTTGCAGGGTCTGAGACTTCAGCTTAACAGAATTAAATTTCAAAATCTCAGTGAAGTGTAAGCTTGTTTAATTAAAGCTGGCAGAATTTCATTTGCACTGCATTGTTAAGAATACTACTTATAATATCACATTTTTGCTCTATGGCTTATCTCTGATTGTATACTAAAAATACACTTAATCAAACTCATTTTTGCAGTTCATTACAAATGTTAAATTCCCAGCACTGTGTATTGCAGTAATTTCCTTCAATTGAGATGTTTATACACATGAACTTGTTCAGACAAGCTTGGAGATGCATCTGAATGCTCTCTGCCTTCACATCAAGCCTTTTGTGGCTGACCTGTCATTGTGAGATGGATTATATTTAAAACTCATAAGAGGGGATCAAGGAAGAAGAAAACTGCTCAAGATTCTCCATTGTGTATTGTAGCCAGACAGGAACCCCCCCTTGTAACATCCATTTTTGCTTGCCTGGAGCATGCAGGGCACACAGAACAGAAGGCCCAGGCTGCTGTGACCGTGAATGGCTGTAAACAGAGATACGCCAATTGCTGACCAAGAGGCTGCCAAGGAGTGTCCTTGACTTAACCCATATTGATACGAACACACAGCCGTCCGCGGGGGGAGGAATCTCTCACCCAGTAAAAAAATGTCTAGTACACACAATTTAGTTCTCTCTCTTGCAAGTGTAAATTAACTTGAAACTTGCTTGTAAGAACTGGCGCCACAAAACGGACCAGTACAATTTGGCATCTTAAGATAAGAAAGAGGATACGGGTCCCCAGGGGTATAAAGATGGGTCCAGCAGCGCATTTTCTCTGTGTGTCAATCTACCACCTATCTGCTGGTCGGGTTTGGTGTTTGACCTCCCGAGGTTCCAGAGGGGACGCCCACCTCGTAGTCGTCTTTCCTAGGAATTGAGAGACCGGCCCTGGCCTGACATGCTGGAGTCGAGAGGCACAGAAAGGGGTAAAAATTGTACCTGGATGTGGTCCTTTGTTTAAGTATATATATACACAGTGTTAGAGCTCTTTAAAGATTAAGCTGTCCCTTGGTACCATTATTTCTATTTTCTATCTTTACATTTTTCCTGTAATCATTTTTAAGATTTGCTAGCATTTAAGAAATAGAGCAATAGCCATTGTAACCATATGCTTTTATAAGTCTTTTAATAAACCTGTAACTGTTTAAGTTTTAACCTGACTCCTTCAGTTGCTATAATAGAACCAAGCACAATTTAAAAGAACTTCAGCCGGTCATAAAGGGACAGACATAGGGAGAGCTTGGACGTTTGGATCTGTGTCACTCCCAGGTGACAAGATCCGTTGGGGCACCTTTTCTGCCTTTCCTAGGCTGCCCGCTGCGAAGGAACCCCTGTGTTCTAGCAGCTAAAATCTAAGGTGTAATAAGCTCTTCCTATATAATGGGGCATCTGTTGGCCTGCTGGCCACCCTCTGCGACGGGACCCCGGTCCTAGCAGTAAAGACACGGACGTTAAACCTTTTCTCGGAAACACACACACACACACTGCCCTGTCGGCTGACATGTATCTACCTCCAAAACCTTGTCAGAGCAGCAGAGTTTTCCTTCATATGGATGAAGCAACACATCAAAACCTCATTATTAGAGGACAATCAAGGGACACATCACTGTCAATGGCAGGGCCTTTTTGGTGGTCTTCCCACTGGTTGCTGGGAGGAAAGATCAAGCTCCCTCCAGTCCATCCTGACAACACTGGGCCTCTCCTGGCCCACCCTCTGACAATCTGCATGATCCTACTGCCCTATAACGTTTTCTAAAGGCTTTGGGCATGCTAAACTTCCCCCACAGATTAAATCCATGCACAGAGGATTTACAGGAAACTATGCCCCATTGTTGCTCATTGTGATGGGACCTTGGCTGGACCAGCCAGGGGAATGGACATCCTTTGGGAACCTAGAAGGATCAGAAATGCCTCCTCTCTCCAGGTTTGCCAGCTGTATGTGAGTGGAGAAGAGAGAGGGCATTAGTCACACCCCTTCTGGGTCAGGTTGAGGGAATATTAGTAGTACAGGAAGACCTGTCTTCCTAGTCCTAGTCTGAGTCTCATTCCTCTCCTGGGTCTCACACCAGTCTCACCTAGTGTCTCCCTTTCACATTGTACCCTGTCATTTAGCTCACCAAGTATCACAAGCATCAGACATGCGCTGAGCTTCCATATGGACAAAGAAGCAGATTATGAGACAAGGAGGAGGTAGCATTAACCAATCACTTTAATTCCTTAGGATGATCTTCAATTTCTAAAAGTAAAGGAGGTGAAAAAAATAATGTAGCCTACAGGAAGAAAGTGCATTCAAGCACAATAACATAACAGATGTGTCTCATTAATACACACCTCAATTGCATAGTGTGAGGGATAAGGCAAATCCAACCCACCTACAGCCTGCAACAATGAAGCATTAAAAAAAATGTTGGGAAAAGCACATCACAGCTGACTAACAAAGAGTAGACATATCAGGATGGGTTGCATTCTCTCCTTTCATCACTAAAATCTACAACAGGTACAGCCTTGTTCATTGACATTTTACTAATGCACCTTACAAACCACACATGAAAATTGCTCACTCACTCTCAGCAAATGCAATGTCAAAATGAGGGCTCATTTTAGTAGATCTAATTTTTTCAAAAGCAACTAGGACTCATTCACTGATCTTCTATAAAAATGGCTGTACTGTAACTAAAAGTGAACGACAATAGTCAAATGAATGACATACTTTTGTGATGTAATTTTCTTGTTCTCTGTTTTTAACCTGTTTGACCATTTTACTTGTTAATTTCCTAAGTGACAAAGGGTTTTCCATGCGAGTTGAAAAGATTCTCTTGTAAATAATCTAAAAGAGCAGTTCTCAACCAAGGGTCCAAATCCAAAACATGTGGAGCAGGAGCAGATTTCAGGGGGTCTGCCAAGTAGGGCCAGTATTTAGACTCACTGGAGCCAAGAGCAGAAAGCTGAAATTCCACTACCCTGAGACCTACCAGCAGGGGCTGAAGCTGCCGTCTGACCAACTTAGCTTCACAAGACCTCCTGTGGCCTCAGGCCTTGGGCAATCCTTTTGCTTGCTAACCCCTCTTGCCAACCCTGGCTTTTATATAGGGGTGCTGGCATAATTTGTGTAATGGAGGTGCTGAAAGCCATCGTGAACCCTGAAACAAAAGACAGTACTATGTAGCACTTTAAAGACTAACAAGATGGTTTATTAGGTGATGAGCTTTCGTGGGCCAGACCCACTTCCTCAGATCAATTTGTGGTAGAATATTGTGAACCCTGTAAGTGATGGAAAACTTTTCAAGATGGGGTGCAGTGGCAACCATCTTCCAGAGCCTAAGCTTTCCTGTCAACATGCGGTGAAGGAAACAGAGAGATGGTGCTACAGAATTTCCCACGTTCAACGACTGCTATTTAAGAGTTTGTACAATTACTGGAATGTTCCAAAATATGCGAATGCTTCCATTGCATGATTCAGTGCAATCAGTACTGACAAGATTTAGTGTGTGGTTGTCACAACTGGAGAAAATGCAGTTTGGATTTTGCTCAAAAAGAACTGCTTGTACACCATTGTATTTCCCAACCATCTTGGATCCATTGTTAAATGCTTGGACAATGCAGACTTGAAAATTTAATTTGAAGTCTTCCAGAATTTCTAACACATGAGCAGCTATTTTTTTTCTGTTTTTTTGTAAAATTATCAAACAAAATGAATCATTCTTCAACTGAAACCTTTGAAGTTCCTGAAGTTTTAACATATCAAACCACCAAGGTCGTCTGTTCTTTATGAGAACAGTCTAAAGTTGCATCAATAATAATTAAAAAGTACTTCACATGTCATAACTCTTCAATAATTGTTGTTCACACAAATGTCCCACAGAGTTCAAACTCTTTTTGCATTCTGGCAGAAAGATAATAGACTTGTATGTATTTTCTGCTCTTTTGTGATTCACGTACACATTTAACATGGCCTAATAAAAATGGGTCATACTTGCTAAGAAGCTCAAGTATACCAAGAAAGTTTCCATTTGTAGGGTCACTGTGACAGGGTACCATGGCCCCGCACTTGGGGGAACCCCAGCCGGGGACTCCGGGGAGAAGCACCACAAATGAGCACCAGCCAGGCGCCCCACAACAAAACGGCGCCTGCTGGGGAGACAGAAGCAGCCGGGACCAAGGACGGAGCCAGCTGTCAGAATGCCGGAAATGCGCAAGCGGGGGTACAGCCGGATGACATCACCCGCTGTGCCGGTGAGGAGTACACTAGTCGCAGCATAATGACTAAACCTGCGGAGACAGCAGGGGGTTCAAAAGGGCCCCTCCAGTCGGAAGAGGGAGGAAGGAACGGGATGGAAGGGATGGATGTCAGTGAGAAGGAGAGCAGTGAGGTACTCCGGGGAGATGGCACTCGGAGATGAGAGGGAGAAGGAAGTAACCCAGGGTAGGGCCGTGGAACCCATGAGTGGATGGTTTAGGGTCGGTAACCTCATCCGCTGGTTAGGGACAGATGTTCCCTATCCTTAGGGCCCTGGGTTGAGACTCAGGAGAGAGGGTGGGCCTAAGTCCCCCTTTCCCTGCTGAGGTTCAAATCACCTGGGATAAGTCTAGCCCCGATGAAGGGGTTAATTGTATGTAGCTGGAGATAACATGTGGGATAACTGTAAACGGATTGAGGTGGTGATTGCACAATAAATGTGATCCGGGCCGAGACCCAGTCCTGCAATTTGATTTGGGCCACAGTGCCCGGGGGCGTAACATATGATAGGCACCAATACGTTGACTGAAACCAAACAAAGCAAATCCCTATTCAGAAAGAAAAAGAATGACATTCAATATGTGTTCAAGGAGTTTTTTCCAGTTATCAGTTTTGGTGTTTATTTCATGTAGGTGTAATTTTTCAGTTGAATTATCAGCTAGTGTTGCTCTCCTAGCTGATTTCCGTGTAACATAGTTATCTTTATGTGATACTGAAGTTTCATGTGCAGGTATTCGGTCTTTCAACTTCCTTCAACCTCTATTGATGCTCCAACTAGATGGACCAGACAGTACTGATGCATTTGAAGTATTACTGTTAAAAATGAAACAGGGTACACAGTACAGAGCCTGCTTTTCCATACTCCAGCAGAGCCAGTTTCTTGTGTAGATCTCTCAATTTGGGAGAGTTTTTGTCAGCAGACGAGTGGGAAAAGCATAATTTTCAGCATCTTTCAGTATATCACTTGGAATCTGAAAACAACTAACTTTGAGAAATGATTGCATTTGAGCAACATTATACTTATCAAGAAGTCCAATATCAAGTTCTAATGCCAACGTTGTTACACTCTGTCCTGTGCTAGTCATAAGTTCTTGCTCTTGCTCCTGCTCCACAGCAGCTCCGAGGTCCTCATTTTCTGCCTGAATAGTCTCTAAATTGAGTGTAGATTCTGCATCTATCACTATCTGTTGCCATTTCTAGGTCTTGATTAATGACCTCCTCATTTTGAGGCAGTGGCATTGAAATGTCATTTGTGAGTACAAAGTTTTCATAATCAGAATTGGAAGTGTCACTGTCAGTAAGGTCACCATCTAATGGCTGAGAGATCTTTTCTATGAGAAATGATGTTATTGGCTTTAAACTCTTTAACTGATGCTTTCACCACCTCTTCCTTGCACCACTTTCAAATCTTCACTTCATTTTTATAAAGGGGTTCTTTTAAAACACAGTAACACAAATTAATTTGCTAAAGGCTATTGGTTATACAAAATTTGAATTGTATATAATTCGCAATGAATATTATATAACAACGGTTTGGAGGTGCTATTTACTATGGTCCCTATAGCCTTATTTCAAAGTCTTGAGATTTTGTCTGCTAACATGTTCCTGTTATTAAATTTCTCTAACAACTGGTGTGTTGTTATAAATATGAACATTCTGTGATTGCCAGATTAGATATAAAGTTGATTAAACAACTAGAATTAAAAGTTTATCACCACAAAAAGCCTTTAAAGGTGAATCTAAAACTGGAGGAAGAGGTAGCTTTCAGTTGAGCCTGATATAGTTATTGTATAAAAAGACACATAAAAAACCACAGGAATCTGAAAATTTCCCATGCAGAGCTAAACATCTAATTTAAACTCACCCTCAAACCAAGCAAAATCACTTTGCAGTAATAGAATTAACTACAACTTTTAAAAATTCTAAACTATGCAAAGACAGCATTTCATAACATAGACTCACTAATCACAGAAGCTACTCCAGTTACGCAGCTGAAAACGTGGATGTGACTGAAAAATTGGCGAAGGCCCATGGTCCCACAATGACTTAAATCACTTTTTGGCGGATATATATAACTTCTTTTGTTGTCTCCGTTATAACCGCAAGGTGTACAATACATGGAAATGACTTAGTAGAAAAATGTAAAAATTTGAGGCCCAGGCCAAATGGCCTTCCTGGCTCCCCCTCTGATAAGACTTGCCTACAAGTCTAAACGACTGCAAATGGTGGATTCTCTGTAATTTGAAGTCTACATCACAATTCGAGGTATTCAGTGGAGGAAGAGGTTGTGGGTCACTTATAGGAGAAGCTGCATGAAGTTCTGTGGCCTGCAATTTGCAGGAAGTCAGACAAGGTGACAGTCTGAGTCTAGGTTGTTGCTAAATATGGATTAATTTAAAAAATATTATTTTGTAGTCCATTGGCTTATCTGTGGCCTGCCAAAGGTTAAAATGAAAATGCAAAGTTGATTAGGAACTTAAACTGTGATTGTAAAAGAGAAATGCTCGAATTAGTCCTTTGACAACAGGGATGAGTTATAATAGGGGAGCACCACTTCCCCATTTGGCATGGGTGAAGAGATCACAGATTTTTGCCTCTCCCCCTGCCCAGCTGCCCCTGGGATGTGGAATCTCCATTATGTAGTTCTCCAGAGGCTACAGATCACATTGAGGGTCATGGGGCAGATTGGACACAAGGGTCTCTAACTTTTAATATATTCCAAAACAGATAAGCAAATAGTGCCAGGTTTTTTAAGCAAATAGCACATGGGTGTTTCTCCTTGGCAGGGATGTGAATGACTAGTCAACTATCCAATAAGCATATGCTTATCGGATAGTCAACATGCTAGTCGACTAGTCACTTCCCCACCTTGCTGCCTCTATTAGAAAGAGACAGCAAAGCGGGGAGGCAGGATGAGGAGGTGATGCTTCAAAGTGGCATCACTGCTTAGAGCCTGGGGCCAGCATGGCGCTGCCATTTTGAAATGCCATGTGCAGCCCGGGGCCAGCTGGGAGTCCCCAGCTGGTCTGGGCTGAACGCAGTGTTTCAAAGCAGCAGTGCCATGTGGAGCCTGGGATCAGCAGGGGACTCTGCTAACCCCAGGCTCCATGGGGAGCTGCTGCTTTGAAACACCTCTGGGAGGATGGGGCCAGTGGAGGACTGCTTAAGTGCTCCTCGCAGCACTTTCGCAAATTGCATCGACTATTGGATTAGCCAAATAATCGAAATTTTATGTCCCTACTTTATGGATATTTGGTGGCTTCAGGTTCTAGTCTCTTCTGCCACATTATAGGCCCTGATTTATGTGCATTCAAGCAAAAAAAATCAATGTAAATCCCTGGAGATCATTTTATAACTTCAAAATGAATGAACATTAAAGAAAACTAAATCACCTTTAAAAAGGCAAAGGAAGTTAAATACAGAGAGATAATAGGATGATGGTTGAGAAATGGCAGTGTGTTAAAAATCCTTCTAGGCACTGTTGGATGAGAACACTGAACAGATTACAACCAGGAGTCTTCATAAAGATTTCATAACATGCACGCATTACTCTCTGAAATGGGCTTGCTTACTTTTTAAAAAAACACAACTTGTTCTAAATATTAAAAACATGTTACTCAGCTGGAGAATCTCACATAAGACCCATCATAATGCATTTTCCTCTTGCTCTGAAACACCAAACAAAATCTAAATACACTGGAAAATGAGACACAATCACTAATTCTTAGCTGGTTATTAACCCTGACAAAAAAGAGGAAGCTATTTTGTGCACAGATGTTGCCCAAGTCTTTACACATCTTTCAAGTGCTTTCAATCATGGCTCAGATTGCTTCTTGAAGGAACTCTTCCTTTTTCATTACTTGAAACAATCATAACACAAAAAACAGTATCCTTAAAGCACCTCCAAAACTTGAATCGCTGAACCATATAGATGTATAGAAGTCAGATTTTCTTCCAGATTGATTGGGCATAATGAAAAGAAGTTTTTCTTAAGTTAAAAGAAAACTATATGACTGGCAACAATCTGTAATATCACTTCCTGTAAAGTTCCATGAAGTTTTTATGGACACATTTGCTGTGTGTTTTCAAGCCATTCATGAAGAAAGCCAATGCACTTTCTCTAAAGAATAAGTTGCTCCATATGACAGAGAATTAGATCAATCAAATGATTTTTCCTTTCAAGAAGATGTAAAAGTAACATCTGTCTATGCACGTTCTCACTTTCTTTTTTGCTCAGTTTGGTGCTCAAATCGATCTCAATCAATTTACGGATCATTACGTTAACCTAACTCTGGTATTAAATTCTAAAACAAAAGCCTTCTGCAAAGAAAAGCAAATGCTTTTGCATCCAACAACGTCTAAAGATACTGCACCCCATCCTGCCAAAAGCATATAACCAATTAAGTAAAATATGTGTTGCAATCCATTCTGGCCTATACGAACTTTTAAGATCTTTCAACCAAAGATCTTCTAACTTACATTGACCCTCTGCTTTTCTCCAGTTATCTGAGAACTCCTTGTGTAATTCCCCTTTGTCTTTATAATGCAGGCTGCCTTTTCTGGAATCCAGAGCATGTCAATTAACTTAGATTTTCAATCAAACCTCACTTTTATGCTGTCAACAGTGTATCTTCTTTTTACTTTATCTGCCACAATATCAGACTGATACGATTCTTCTGATCTGGCTTTGCTAAAACTTGACAGCCAATAATCCTTGTAAATCACTGGGCTCTCCATTTCTCACCTTGACCCAATTAGTTTACCACAGCCAATTCTTTCTTACCTGTATCCATCACCAACACTCATCCATTCTTCTGTGCCTACTAAATGTATTCGTTTTTCTCTGTTGCAGAATTTTAATCACCTCAACTAGAACTTCTGTGTTTCTCAATTCATTCTCTCCATCTTCTCTGGTCTGTATTGTTTTTAAAACTCTGTTGCTACTTTGACTGAGTAATATTATGGCAGCAGATTTTTGGCTTTTCTTCAAAATGCTGCAGAAAAACTCAAGGTCACAGGCAATCTTTCTCATTCAGAACCGAAGTCAAACAACATTTATTTTGTTTTTAGGAAACAGCCAGGTCAAGCTTCACTTCACTGCCACAGAGACTGTTTCTTCATCAGAGGGGGTGTCAACCTGATTTGACTGCTGCAGTCCGTATTCCAGAAAAGGCAGAATGTTCCCTTCCTGCTCTCTTAGAGCGCATCCCTTCAGGCGTCAGATCTCATACTTTTATAATTCCCACAATTTTCTCACTCTTAAACCAGGCCCTGGGCTACAGTACCTTATGTATCAGCCATGCTTACCAAGCAGGGCTGACTGGGTTTGAGCATTTGCAATTCTTCCCTGTGGCAATCTGGGAACAGTGGTATCTGCTGTAACCCCAAACTGCCACCTTAAACTATTGTTTATTCTGCATTAGGAACAACGCTTTTAGAGAGGGGAAAAAAAGATTTTAACCCAATAGCCTATTCAAGTCTATCTTCCTTAAAGGAATACCAGTCTGTGTGCTTACTTAAGCCGGCCTAACTTCTCCAATAGTTTCTCACTATTTCCCCTGAACAACTGCCCCTCTTTCAACTGCAAGCAGTTCTCTTCTTCAGCATTCCTAAGCTTTGACTGTCTGGTCAATGCCAGTTTTTAGGTTGGCTGGAACAAGAGGTAAAAATCAAAGCTCATCACTGCCTCTTAGGTGTTTGCAGAGGCCTGGCTATCTTGACGCATTCTTCTCATTGTCCCCAAACACTGTATACTAAAAAAACAAAAGCACTGTATATCATAAAGTAAACCTCCTGCTACCAAGGTCAACCTACAGTATTCATCAGTTATTAAGGCACCTTCAAGTCCCTGACAGGGGGAATCTGCCTTCTTACCTATAAGTCTCAGAGGAATTATAAAGTAATTACTTCCTGTTGGTATCTTATATTGAGATTCATGGACAAATAGATATTCCACACACAAGTATGGTGCAATCTTGTACTCCTGATATAAGTAAATCTCCTGTTATAATTAGTGGGAGATTTGTCTGAATAAAGCCATCACACATTTGACCTGTGTGTGTTGCAGAATGTTATCGGGCAAAGGCCTCGAGATTGTATCTTATTTTACATATTTAACTGCTTATTTTTAAAACAGCATTTAGAACTTCAGATTATGTAAGTGGAATTACTTAGCATGCAATGACAAAAACTCGGAATGTTTACATGTTATTTATCACTTTCTCGTTATTGGGGATGTTACATACCAGTTATTACAGAAATCATGTAGCCACAACAATTTTTAGCAGTTACACGGTTATTAAAATACTCCCCGGGGTGAGGGTGGCAGCCAGTGCTCTCCAGGCCCCCTCCCGGGGAGCCCCCTGCCACCCCATGCTGCTGCCTCTGTATCAGCGCCCTGAGCAGACTGGCTACCCCCGGCATCCCACACTGCTACCTCTGATACAGTGCCCAGGCTTACTGGTTAATCGTTTAAACGACTATAGGCTAACATCCCTACTCTTTATAAGGAACTCAGATGCCATGAAGCTGGCTAACATTACTTTCTAAATCCCTACCTTATTAAGTAATCAAGGAATTTATTGCAACAGAGAATAAAGTCCAGGAACTGAGCTAACAAAATGGAATGAAGAGGTGCTTCAATGGGTCTTATGTTGCAATGTAATCCCAAGCATAATGGGTTGGTCTTCCAATTTATTTGTGTAGAATTGTGTAGAATTTGTAGGCTTGCCTGCAAACTTTTACGAGCCAGTACAGTATTCACAATGATGAGCAGTCTCCAAAGGAATGAATCAGAGACAAGTGTTTGCAAAACTGAAGCCCAAATCCTCAAAAGTATTTAGATGCCTAATTTCCATGGGCAGTCCTCTTTAGCATTTAGAAAAAAAAAAATATGTTTCAGCAGATAAGTGAAAGGCTGCTTGATGTGGAGAAAAAATGGAAAGTGTGGCTTTGTTGAACAGAACAGTTTGCATCACCAGTTTGCATTATGGTAGACGAATTCAGGCCAGTAGTCATGTGGTCAGTCTATATGGGCACAATGTTCTTCCCCCTCTCTCATGGGCATGCTACATTTCCCAGACCTGAAGAAGAGTAAGATGGAAAGCTTGTCTCTTTTACCAGCAGAAGTTGGTCCAATAAAAGATATTATCTCTCCACAGCCTCTCTCTACTGTCCTGGGACCAACTCAGCTACAACACCATCACATAAAACATCTCCATGTGCATGCCTGTGTACAGTGGCATGGGAATATTTTTAAGAGTTCAGGTGCTGATATTCCCTGCTTACCCATCCTGCCCAGCCCCTCAACTGAGATCTGGAGCAAAGCCCTGATGTGCGGGGCCAGCAGCCAGGAACCAGGGAAGGCAGCAGAGCTCCTCATGTGTGGGGCCAATGCACACCCCCTGGTGCACAGGGCCAGCAGCCAGGACCCAAGGCCCAGAGTCAGCAGCAGAGCCTTGGGCGTGTAGGGCAGCAGCTGGAATCCTGGGTGTGAAGCCAGCAGCTGAGCCCCCAAAACGTGGGGTGGAATTGAGTTCGCGGGCACTAGGCTGGGAACCTGAGGGTGGTTCAGCACTGACCCCTGACTCCCAGAGCCTAATTCCTGTGCCTGTCTCTGAGTAAGACTGATATTTGGTACATCAACCCTGAAGAAATATTAAAACTGTTCTATTGCTTTTAATTATCCTGTGTTGCTACAGTCATCAATATGTACCCTACTGAGAGACCTCATACTCAGTACAGCTTCTATTAGCTTGGCTTTTGATATTAATTTTGAAGTTAAATGTGCACATTCTTACATGCACAAAGCCTGCAAGTTGCTGATTCAGCAGGGCTGGGGTATGAAAGAAAAACCTCCAGATGGAAGAACTTCAGGGAACTTCAGGTGTTCAGGCTCTCCGACGTGAGAACAAGTCACTGAGAAGCATGGAACCCTTACTCTTTAAACGTGTAACATTTCTCCTTGCTGAATAATAGACGTCTAATTGCCTCAGCATGGCCAGGTGGCCAGAAGAAAGCAGCACTTGCAAAAGAAAGATTTTATAAACTAAATATTGTAAAAGAATTGAGTCACCCTGATTTTTAAACAAGGTTTCCATGCAGGTGTGTACCACTGGGAAAGACAGAATGTGGTGCTCAGATTTCACTCATCCATACAGTCTCCAGTCAGTGACCTTTAGAAAGGACAAATCAATACTAAGAAGATACTGTATCTGCTGTTTCTTACTGTGTATGAAAGGTCAAGCAATTTCCATATATGTAACCATTCCAACATTGCTGATTTCTGACACACAGATTGCCTAGCCCTGGAGAACTATGGCAGAGAAAAAAATTCTCATCTTGTGCATCATATTCCAGATCCTGCAACATCTATTTTTAAAAATAAATCTGGCACTGAAACTTGCCACTTTTTATTTGATAAATAATGTATGCTGTCCATACAGGGTAGCAGCTAAAGCTTTGCATGTTGCTAAATGGTTTATTGATATACACTAGAGAGAAAATATCCAACAAATATAAAAGACCAGTTTTTTTTGGCAAAACTCAATAATACTTAACTGTATATATTACTACAGAGGCACAACCATTTTCATAAGTAATAATTAAGTTAGCCTGCTTCACATTTTCAATTAGTATTCCCAGACAAGAAAGATTAGTCTTCTGTAGTTTCTTTAGAAGTTACTTCAAAAGTTACTGAGTTCTTTTCAGCATATCCTCTGAGAAGCCTTTTGAAAAGTAAACTGGTCCAATTGGACCCAAACTTGTTTCCCTATATCTCAATGGCAAAAATTCCATTGATCTCAATCAAAGCAGGATCAGGACCATGCTCCAGATCCCACCCCATTATTATTTTATTTAATAGAGCTGGTTGAAAAAGAGCAAGACATTCTTGTGAAAAACTTGTTGAAATTTTGTAAATTCAAAAATATTCTACCACTTCCAATATTTAAACACTAATGTTAATAGATTGCAAGTCCACACTCCAATGATGTTCTCTTGCTGATAAAAGTTGAAAAGAAATCAGGTCATATAGTTCTGTATTTTTCAGCAATTTGTGTGCTATTGGTGCAAAATATATATCCTGTTACCATTATCACTATCAATTTTTTTAAAAAAATCCTGCATTTCTGTTTTTACATAGTTGCTTGGATCCTCTATCAGAGAGAAAAAAACATCTAAAATGATCACCATATTCTGGTTCACTCAGTATATTGCAAACTTTTTTAAAAGTCATTCTCTAAGCAGAGTTTCTGCTCAAAACAGCCGATATGAAAGCAAACACGCATTTTAAAACATCTAAAACTGTCAGCTATAATTTTTCATATACTGAGGAAATCAAAGATGGTGGCTGTTATGCAGGATAGAGTTACCTGCCTCTTCATCTTGTCACATTGCAAAAATAAGCAATGTCATAAAAGTACAGATTTAAAAATATATATATATTTTATAGCTTTTTTGATAGCTGATTTATTGAGTGTGCTTTTTTTGGACTCTTTCCCCCTGAACCTTTATGAATAAGCTGTTTTGATGATTGTGCTTTTCAAACTTTTATTGGGAAATAACAGTCAACTTTCTAAGTCTGACTGGCTGACAAAGCCTATCAGGTGTAGTACAGTACATGTCTTTGTGGGGTTAATGAGGCTGAGGCTATTTTTACTAAGATGCTCCTAAAATTCTTTCCTGCTGTTCTTTGCGCTCACACATAAAATCATTGTACTCTTCCAAATAAATCTGGCTGAAAATGTAGGTTACTTTTAGAGAAATCCATACAAGCACTAATTTGAAAGTCTCTTTCTTTCTTATCCTCTGATCATAAAATAGCAGTAATGGTGAATAATCATTATTCACATATCTAGTTTCATTTATTTCATGTCAGCCCTAATTTAATAGATTGTAATCCTGCACCCTATTAATCAGAAATGGTAGCAAATATAAGCAAAGGCTGCATTTTTAGAAAGAAGTGAAAACAGGATTTGGGTCATGAAATGAAACGTAGCAGGACAGAGATCTTGTCACCTTACGTTTTTGTAAATCTCCATTATGAGATCGAAGAACAAAAAGATACATTATAGATTTTGTTGTTTCAAAATTAGAACACCTTCAAACATTATAGTGGTGTGATCTTATGGATTTGAATTCTGTAAATGGCTTAGGATCATAGACTCAGAACTGGAAGGGATCACAAGAAGTCATCAAGTTCAGTCCCCTACACTCATGGCAGGACCAACACTGTCTAGATCAGGGCTACTCAATACATGGCCCATAGGCAGCATGCGGCCCGCAGCCTGTTTGTTTGCGGCCCGCAGTGCGGTTTGGGTTTATGTAGGGCTCAACACGCAGCTCACAGGTAGGATTCTTTGAACATGGCTTCCACTGGAAACACACTCCATAATGGTGACTCAATATAATGGTCTTCTGTTGGTATGCATTTTAGTAGTTAAATTCCTGGACCCTCATTGCTCTTTAAAAGTACTGCCATATGCGTGGAAATCGGGTAAATATTGCATTTTATTAATATAAGCAGAACTGACTTAAATGGGGACTGCATGTTGTGTAGTGTTGCCTTAATCTTTGCGTTCTTGCCCGTAAGTGTGAACGAAGCTATTTGCATATATTTACATATATTTGCATATACATGCAACCACACTTAAGTTACAGCCCTCAGTATGTGCTGTGAATATTATGATGGCCCCTGGAGCTTCCAAAGTTGGGTAGCCCTGATCTAGATCATCCGTGACAAATGTGTGTCTAACCCAGTATTTCCCAAATGGTGCTCCATGGAACCCCTGGGTTCTGCAAAGCGAAAGTAAGGGTTCCGTGAGAACTCGATCACTCCCTCCCCCCTCCTTCTCTGGTTTCCTGCCAGAACCTCCCCTCCCCCGCTGCCATTCTGCGTTTCCATTCTGCAAGTCTTCCTGGTCTACTCCCCTCCCCCCCCCCCCGCCTTTTTTTTTTTTGCTTGACAAATTCCCTCCTCCTCCTCCCCTTCTCTCCCCCAGCTGTAGGGGTTCTTCAAAATTATTCCGAGCTTAAAAGGGTTCTGTGGCCAAATAAAATTGGGAAACACTGGTCTAACCTGCCCTTAAATATCTCCAATGATGGAGAACCCACAATGTATTCCAGTGCTTACCCATCCTGATAGTTAGGAATTGTTTCCCTAAACTTAAACCTCCTTTGCTGCAATTTAAATCCATTGCTTTTTATCCTGTCCTCAGAGGTTAAGGAGAATAATTTTTCTCCCTCCTCCATGTAACAACCTTTTAGAGACCTGAAAACTGCTATCATGTCCCCCCTCAGTCTTCGCTTTTACAGATTACACAAAACTAATTCTTTTAGTCTTCTCATAGGTCATGTTTTCTAGAGCTTTCATAATTTTCGTTGTTCTTCTCTGGACTTTCTCCAATTTGACCACATTTTTTTCTGAAATGTGGCATCCAGCTGAGGACTAACCATTGCAGAGCAGAGGGGAAGAATTGCTTCTTGTGTCTTGCTTACAGCACTTCTAGTTTGTTTAACAACAACAACAACAACAAAAAGCTATACCAAATAAAGAGCAAGACCTTTGTTCATTGGGCAAACAGTGCACATTGTTACACTACTAAGAAAGTGGTTTTTGTTGTTTTGTTACTTAGTTACATGCATAAATTAATTTTCTGGTTAATAATTGGTTAAACTAAACCCAGCTTCCCTCTATTTTGGTAAATTCATGACTAAAAGAAAATTCTTAGCACACCTATCTCAGAATTATTTGAAGATAAGGATGATCTTATTTTTGAAGTCACCTTCTAAACCAGAACAAAAAGAACTTATACTCAGTATCTCACATTTAAAATTCTTTGTACTCCTTAAAACTAAAACTACTATAAGATATTTAATTACTTTCACAAATGTAGATTAGTAATTTCTGTGAAGTAACATATACATTCCAGTAGTCCATTAGGTCATATTTGGAATGCCTCCTGAATTTGAATCATGACCTGACATTCTCACACCATCTTGTTACTCACTACTACCAAAATAGAGTTAAGGACTTTACTTCCTAAAGCAGCTGCACGCTACAGCTCCATTATCATGTTGTTACATAAATACAATTGCAATACTGGCAGTGGGGGAAAAAAATCTCTCCAACATGAGCCTGGCCTATGCCTCATGGAATTTATTAACTGGATGTACAATTACATGCAACAAACAGTACACAAAAATGACCTAAGTTCAAGGAATAATCCAAACCGTATATAGCAAATCAAAATGCAAAATAAAATTGTGATTATTCTACCTGTATCGGACATGCTCAATAGTGTCATATGTCAGCTTGCTGCTGATGTTCTGACTATGAGGGTTGCCTATGAGACAAAAGAGACACAGAAGTTAATCAATCAGATTTGTTAATATTTTTTTCTTTATCTAAGTACTGGATCAAGGCCATGAAAAGATGACAAAATGAGATTTAATAACTATTTCACACTGCTGCCCCGAAGCTCCTTATACAGTAGTAGTTAGTCAAGAGGAGACACATATAACAGAAGAAAACAGTTATGACAGACCTTGAAACTTCATTTGGCAGATAGTATTAGTAAATGATCTAATTGTAAGAGAACATTAGAAGGAAATTACAACTGTCTACCACTCCACTAGAAGGAAGCTACAGAGTATGCATGAGTAATAAATACACACGCCAGTTAACAAGTCAATAACAGAGTGTTTAAAAGGTATGATATGTTGAAGTAACAACCAATTATTTTTGGACATCTGGATTTAAATTTAGCCTATGTTTTAAATGGGAATGATTTTTGTAGTTTAACTGCAAGTCTCAGTTGAAATCAGGAAATCAACCGGCCTCAGACTATTCACAACTAACTGGCAGGGTCTGTTCAGAAACTAACAGAGAAGCAACAAGCCTTCACTGAAGCTAATGTGGTAGATCCCTCTGGCAAGAAAGTATGTAACTTTTCAAGCACATCACTCTTTCATGTTAATAAGCACTTGCATTCACCTAATGACTAAATATTTGAGAAATACAATTTTAGAAGTTAAATGGTAGAGCCATATAATTTTTGCAGTAAAAGGGCATGTGCACAGCTATTTTAAATAGTTTATAAAAATCACTGGGTTTCTTACTGTTGCAGAGATTGCAATAGAACAGGGGTGGGCAATACATTTTAATAGGAGGCCACTCCAAGATTTTGGTTCTGTGGAGGGGGTACGGGGCCTTGGACAGAAGGGGGCTTGGGATAGAGGACTGGGGTGCAGGAGATGGTGTGGGGTCTGAGAGGGAGTTTGGGTGAAGAAGGGAGTTATGATCTGGGGCAGAGGCTTAGAGTGCAGAGTCCAGGAGGGGTTATGGGTACAGGAGAGGATTCTGGCCTGGGAGAGAGGTGTAAGGTCTGAGAGGGAGTTGTGACAGGGTGGAAAGTGGGTGCAGAGGGTTTGGGTAGTAATATGAGCTAGAAAGTTGGGGGGGGGAGGGAGATGGGGAGTCAGAGGCAGGGTCTGGTTGGGAGACACTTACCTAGGAGGCTCCGAGCCAGAAACCCTGCAAGAACCTGAGACAGGCTCCATGCTTGTCAGCTGGGCTGGCTGCTCCATATGGCTCTGCTCCAGCATGGGGAGGGAGAAAGGAGGAAGCTTCGCTCACTGTCCCTGATTCCAGCAAAATTTCTCAGCTCCTGTTGGCCAGAAACTGACCAATGGGAGCTGAGGGATTTTGCTAGGGAGTGGGGACAGCTCATGAAGCTTCTTCCTCCCTGCCCAGAGTATATAACACAATTAGCAGCCTGCTATTTAAAGCGGCTGCAGCTGCTCTATAATAAGGGTGCTGGCAAGGCAGCCACAGCTAGCTGTCTCTTCCCCACCCTCGGTGTAGAGCCCTTAAAATAAGAATACAAGTTCTAGAAAATAATAATACAAGTTCTAGCTTAAAGAGAAGCTTCATAATGAAAATGTACTCTACACCTGGTTCCTTTGGCTCTCATACTTGTTGCATCTCAGTGATTTCCATATTGAGACGTCTCAATTTACAAATAACTATTTTCCCCTTCTAACTCAAAGTGAGTTATGGTGCTTTAGGCCTGTGAATAATCACCAGAAATTAAGATCTGCAAACAAGATCAACTCTTACTTAAATCTGTGTCTTTTAATACTGTCCCTCGTTACACCTGTGCCACCCAGCAGCACTACATGTGAGGTTGCACAGGTGTAACTGAGGAGAGAAATTGGCTCTGCAATTGCAATTTAATTAAAATTTAGATGAAGAGAGGGAAAAATATTAGGATTTAGCTTAGCAGATCATATGAAGTTCTGGCTTAAGCTGTTACTTCACATGAACAGTAGACTGACCCATTCTTTTAACAGACATGTTTAAAATTTCCATCAAGGCCAGTAATTTATGTATCAGATTTCAGTCCAACGTTATTTGGAACAACTGAGATTAGACTACAAATATTAGGCTTTACCATCACTATGATGACAGAACATTAATTTTAATATAACTAATATGCACTTGAATAACAAATTCTGAAATAAAGCACATTGCTAAGATCAAATCAACTTATATTATTACAATACTCACTCATAGATTGAGACTTCAGGCTAAAACCTCTATACTGAAAATTATTTCTATGACTTAGTGAAATTGAGCTGCATTCTAAATTCTGGCCTATTCTGCACTGGCATGGCAATGGGGAGCAAGCAGAAGCAGTTGCATGCACAATGAGCACCAGTCGGAATCCAGGATATGTATGCCTTCAGTGCCCTGCTCTCATTTATTAATCTTAATACAGGTTGGACCTCCCTAGGCAAATGCAAAGTATTCCACTTAAGGAGGAACAATGAGTTTCAAACATACAAAATGGGAAGCGACTGTCTAGAAAGGAGTACTGAAGAAAGGGATCTAGGGGGACATAGTGGACCACAAGGTAAATATGCGTCAACAGCATGACACTTGCAAAAAAAAGCTAACATTCTGGGGTGCATCAACAGGATTGTTGCTAGAAGAACACGGGAAGTAATTCTTGCCCTCTACTCTGCACTGATTAGGCCTTAACTTAAGTATTGTGTCCAGTTCTGGCCATCACATTTCAGGAAAGATTGGAGAAAGTCCAGAGAAGAACAACAAAAATTATTAAAGGTCTAGAAAGAAGACTGAAAGAATTGTGTTTGTTTAGTCTGAAAAAGAGAAGACTGAGAGTAACTAAAAGGGTCTTACAAAAAAATATTCTCCTTATCCTCTGATGATAGGACAAGAAGCAACGGGCTTAAACGGCAGCAAGGGAGGTTTAGGTAGGACATTAGGAAAACTTCGTAAGTGTCAGGGCAGTTAAACACTGGAATAAATTGCCTAGGGAGGTTGTGGAATCTTCATCACTGGAGATATTTAAGAGCAGGTAGAACAGGCATCTATCAGGGATAATCTAGATCAGGGGTCTGCAATCTAGATCAGGGGTCATATTCTGCTTTGAGCCAAAAAACACATGCAACTTTTTAAATTAAAATGACAAATTAATTCAAAAATTTAAAAATGCTTAATTACTCATGTAGCTTGAATGCGTGCATAAACCTGAATTTGTCCAGTTATGATGTAAACGTCAAAGAAATGTGCGAAAAGATGCAGCAGAAGTAATCTCATCAAATAAAGCCTGTGAGTACAATGTTCCATTTATGCTATTATTAATCATTATGTCAATTATCAATAATATTAAGTTGCATATTTTCAGTCATGCAAACGGGCATTGTAATATGGCTCTTCGTTTACGACTTGTTCTGCATTTTGATGTAGTTTGGCTCCTTGGTTTGAAAAGGCTGCCGACCCCTTAGCTAGATGGTGCTTGGTCCTGCTGTGAATGCAGGGAATTCGACTTGATGTCTTCTCAAGGTCCTTTCCAGGATTCTGTGATTCTGTGATTAATGGGGGGACCTAGCGCAGGATGGCAGCAGCAGTTGGACCCTTTCTGTACTCACTGCAGTGTCAGGAGCCATAGGCAAGTGGAGCACACTCAGTACATACACTCGCTCTGCCTCCCTGTGGCTCTCACTGGCCCATCATGGTAATCCCCATGGCTGCATTTCTTAGGAGATGACGGTCAGAGTCAGGAAGATGCAGGGCTTGGGGGAAGGGGATGGGCATGCTCTCTTCCCGGACCGCCAGGTGTCCCAGACTGGATTGTGAATATGCTCCAGCCAATAGATGGCCGACAGACTGTGAGTTTGAGACCCCGATACAGAATAAAGTGCCAAGCAAGCATGAACTTTTAGAACAAAAAGTATGAAGTGGTTTGTCTAAGAAGTATCTAGGGGGGTTGTCAATGGAAATCCCACACCCCTGGTTATACCAAAACCCAGCCTTTTGAAGGTGGGGGAGCTGGACACTGTCTGCTGATCACCTGTTACAGGAGACCAAGATCACGGGCCCAAGCCATAGAAAGGAAAAACTGAACTGTTTATGGTGGCTCTTTTTCTGACTGTGACACTAGTATACTCAAAACTACAGAGGAAACCCAGTTGTGGGTTCTGAAGTAATCATAACTACATGAGCCTCAAGCTGGAGTTGGGGTGACATATGGCAAGCTTTTTAGCATGCATGCAGGTTTATTTTATTGTTTGTAATGTTTTCTCTGTAATTCTTTCATCTTAAGAATAAATGTGCTACTTCTAAAGGAGGTGTGTGGTAACTTACAACTGTTAGAGAAGAAACAGGCGACCCAGGAGCAGATGGGGTAAATGAAACTGCTTTATTGCCCAGGCACGTTTACCTTGGACATCCAACACAATGTCTGAATGGCAACAGATTGGAACCAATTATACCCTTTTATTTATTTTAGTATGTTAATTCACACATTTATTACTACTTTTCCTAAAACCTTATTTAGTAATGTTAACTCCTGTAAATGAATATTAATAAGCAGGTGATGAATATTATTATACCCATCTCTAATTACTATTTACAGAATTTCTAATTAAATCAACACTTTCATATGCTACAAACTTTCCAGATCAGCAGGTTACAAAAAAATGAACCCTAAAATATTTATACAGAGCTTCTTATCTATTTTTCTATGCTGCAAAAACAAAGGGAAAGGGCATGTTCAAGGGTAATGCCCACAGTGGCTGAACTCCTTAGCACTATCCCAGACCCCTATTCATTTTACATATTCCAACAACAACTGTGGGCCATTACACTGTTCATAGTGTCTAGAGAAAGCAAAGTACAAGCATTGACCTATTTAGGTGATCTGGGTTGTTGCACATCTCAGAGCGTAGACAAGGAACTGTGAGGTCTGGGGGGAAAAAAATCTAGCCAGGAAGGCATGAGATGCAAGTCTGACCAATAGAAGTGGTGGATAATGAGGTACAGTTGTCCCAAACTATGACAAAGACTATAATTTCTGTCACGATTATTTCAGTATAAAGAATGGAAGCACTCTTGCTGTAACTAGAAATGGATGACGTTAGCCTATTTAAATTAAATCTCATAAAACAATGAGAAATTTACTCAGTACTTACCATAAATATTTTTACTGAGATCATCAGTAAACTCCTTAAGTAGACTCTCTGGAAAAAGTGCTGTTCCTGCATGGTCAAGGTAGGTCATATCTAAAATTAAAAAAGTACAATAAATATATGAAGCTTCTTCGTATTAAATTCTAACCTCCCATACAGACTAGACTTACCAAAGGGAAGCACAAGTCACTTCAGCAAATTTTTAAACTACAGAATATACCCTGGATAGAACTTGTTTTCTCCAAAAGCTTATACATACGGCTTTTTATTTATCTAAGGAATTTGTACAGCAGCCATCACTAAGTGCTTCCCCAGTAAGTTTTAGCTTGTAAGCAACAAAGTGCAGAAGGGCTTGTCTACACTTACAAAACTGCAGTGGCAATGTAATTGTGCTGCTGTGATGCTTAGTGAAGATGCTACCTAATCCATTGGGAAACTTCTCCAGTTGGCACTCCACTTCCCCGTTTACTTAATTTGTAAACTCTTTTGGGGCAGGGACTGCCTTCTTGTTCTGTGTCTGTTCAGCATCCAGCACAATAGAGTTCTTGGTCCATGACCAGAAATCATAGGCTCTACCAGTGTATACAAAAATAAATAATAAATAACAATATTGCCCAAAGAATAATCAAGGCATGATCAATGTGCATGAAAAGTTTGATGTTACCTTTAACTAAATACAAGAATAATTTCAGTATCAATTATTTACATATTTCTTCCCACTTTGTTGTACTTGAGTCCCAATTTACTTTTAAACTCTTATGATTAAATTAGTAGAAATTTTTAAAATAAAAGTTTATTGTAAAAAAACTAACTGGACACTTTAAGGTCTTTTTTTGTTTGGCCATTTCTGTTTCTCAATTTCTGACAAAATTCTTCCATTTCTTCAGTGTCTAAGGTCCATCATTAGTCTTCCATTTCACATATTTTAAGTGTTTCAACCTATTCCAAGTTTTAATAATGATGAATATGATTGAGATTAGCATTTAATACATATTTTTCAAAGTCTTTCCTTTTCAGAAGTATTTAAGGCTCAGCTAAGCTCTTAACTGGAATCCTTGACACTTGAAAAATATATATTACTATGGTGCTACAGCTGTAGCTCTGTAGGTGAGGGTGTGAGACACTTTCAAATATAAAAGCAAATCTGGACAGAGTTTATTCCTCTTTCAGAAGAAAGCTCCTTTCTCCTTTTACAAATTCTCATGTGTAGACTGTAGGCAAAAAGATGTTTTTTAATTATTTGATGTTAACAAGGAAAAATGTTTTGAAAATTTTTTGGGAAAAAAGAAGCAGGGTTTTCTCTTCCTTTCTTGTTTGGTTTTGGGGTTTTTTTTGTTTTTGTTTTTTTACTTCTAAAAAGTCATCTAACATCCCTCCTCCCTCCTCAAAAAAAGCCTGTCTCAAAGTTATTATCTGGACAAAAATCAAAAGACAGATATCATAATTACTAATTGACACAGCTATATAGAAAAAGTGGCATAGGAACACAGCCAGGATACTTTAATACATCATCTTCTGGAGAAACTTTGTATACCGTCTCCACCCCACAAGGTGACATATACAAATATCCATTCTGTTTATCTGAAATCCTTTCATACAGGAAAGATGTTCATTGCTTCCCAGCCTGGTGCTTTAGGCTGTGATTGGATGCTGTCACAGGCACAGACTTTTTATTTTTTCCCCTGGGATGCTCAAACCTCATTTTGCCCCGAGGTTCTGCCCCACATTGCCCCTTCCCAAGACCTCACATTAGCTCTGCTTCTTCCTGCCCCTGCTCCAACCATTTCCCAAGGCTCCTGTCCATTCACTGTTCTCCACCCTCCTCCACGCTTCTCTCTGAGTCCATCAGTGGCTATTAGCTAGGATGTGTATGAATGGTGTCCCTAACCTCTGTCAGAGGCTGGGAATGGGTGCCAGGGGATGGATCACTTGATCATTCCCTGTTCTGTTCATTCCCTCTGGGACACCTGGGATTGGCCACTGTCAGCAGACAGGATACTAGACTAGATGGACCTTTGGTCTGACCCAGTATGGCCATTCTTACGTTCAAACACCTGTCTGGCAGTGCCACCACTCCCTATCAGCTGTTGGATGGTATTCCCACTCCCACCAGCTGTTTTGCAATAGCACCTTCCCCCACATCAGTTGCTGAGGTAGAATAAGGATCTGCTGTGGCTGATGGGTGCTGAGCTTGTGGTTGGGTGGCTTTACTGTGGGAGCTCCAACCTCAAAATACCCAGGGAGTCAATACCTATACCTGCTATTTTGTCCTAAAAGATGGCTGCATTTCAATGGTGCATTGCATGAAGAATAATACCTGAAGTAAAAAAACCTATCCTTAGATAGCTACAGCCAATCCGGGTTATTGTGATGTTAACTGGAGTACGATATACATATTTATTGGGGGAAATGGACCACAGTTTGCAAGTCACTTTGAGAACCCTCACATTGACAGGAGTATTTATGAATGTACAAATATTATCATTATTATGCATTATGCAGAGAACAATAAGTGGCCTATTGAAGTCAGTCTCTTAGGCCACTAATGAAACAAGGAATCCTGCTGACAAGAGGAAAACCTATCTTGTGTCAAATAGAAATAACACTCAAAATTATATTAAAAGAGTTTCCTCAGATAAAGAACCTAGAAATTAATATTTAAGCTGTTTCTTTTTGAGGTTATATTTAGAGGTTGATATCTTGGATCTACTAAAATCAGTGGAAAAATGCCACTGACTTCAAAGGATTTCACCCCAGAATGCATTCTGGAAAAAGTTTACGGGAAGTCCAGTTGAGACAGAAACAAATTACTAACAGTTAAACATGTCTTTCTTTTTATCCTTAATGTTTGCTGATTAATTGAAGACAGTAAACAGCATTTAATATTCAATCTTAACTTACTGAAAGAGTTTATACAAATTGAGATTACACTCAACAAGTGAATATCTTCTTCATTATTATTACATATTATATGAAAAATTTATTTTCCTCTTTTTATGTCAATAAATTTGTGTACTTCTAGATAGAAACATTAGTCCCACATGCATAACAGTCATACAAAAGCTAACTATATTATTTTATTTGCACTTTTTGCTTTCTTAACATCTTCTATTTTAACTTTAGTAAAAAACTCATTAACCAAACAAATTTGTTAGTACAAATTAGATAATTATTTCCTTTTAATTCTCAGTGATACACAGTAAACACTTTGTCAACAGCATAGATCTGTATTGTTTATTAAAAGCACCAGCTGAAAGAAAATTAAAATGTCATTTGTATTGAGACTCTCTCTTTTACCTGGGTGAAAGAAAATTTAATATCATATTGAATATGATTCACATGAAAACTATTCCATTTTGAAGGCGGGTGAGGTATTTCTTTTATTGGACCAGCATTTGGTCATGAGAGAGATAAGCTTTTGAGTTTACACAGAGCTTTTACTCAGGCTGGAGAAAACACTGCATAGTCTGAAAGTGTAATTTAGGACACTATTCCAGAAAGGCATTGATCATTTGATAAAATCGACATCCTCGATGAAATGGCTGTATGTGACTATTCAAAAGGATTAATTTTTAGCTACCAGCTCTGAGAAGTTACTCAGGAAAAGTTTGTTTAGATAGTTAAATGCCAATAACTAAATAAACTAATAATACTACTAACAACAATTAAGGAATGTAAACTCCTGGAAAATTACTGGTTAAATAATACTAATAGCTAATGTACTTTAAACTGGAGAATGTATTTATTATATTTTAAAATTAACCATTTCCACGTGACTAACTAGGGAAAAAGTGCATGAAAAGAATGTTTGTTGTTGCTTTCAAGTGGGAGGGAAGAAAGAGATGAGTGAATTCTGGGACACTGACATATACCCAGAATCACCTGGTGCACAGTTTTGGTCTCAGCTTGCACTGGGAGCATACCCCAGAATGCAAAGGGTGGCAGGAACTGTGAGATAGCTACCCACAGTGCATCTCTCTGAAAGTCGATGACAGCCACCTTACTGGGGACGCGCTACTTGAACCTCGTTGAATTGTTGGCACAGTGGGGATTAGAGATGTAAAATTTCAATTACTTGGCTAATCAAATAGTCGACGCAATTTGCATTGGCTATTCAATTAGTTGGTAAGGGCACCTCCACCTTTGAAATGTAGCAACAGCCTCAAAGCTGTTGCTACACTTCAAAGGCAAAAGCGATGCAGGGAACACGGGGCCAGCAGGGGATATAAGCATTTATCTGCTGGCCCCGTGTTCCATGTGGCGCTGCCACTTTGAAACACTGTGGGGAGCCCAGTGTCAGGCTCCATGCAGTGTTTCAAAGCGGCAGCACCCATGGAGCCCGGGATCAGTGGGAGAGTCCCCAGTTGGCCCTGGCTACATGCGGCATTGCAAAGCGGCAGACCTCAGGCTCCATGCTGCCAGTCTGAAGCACCCCCTTTCCCCCCCCCCGCTGACTCTTTCTTCTAGGGAGGGGGGGAAGCAACTAGTCAACTAGCATGTTGACTATCCAATAAGCTTTTGCTTATCAGATAGTTGACTAGTCGTTCACACTCCTAGTGGGAATATGTACACCTTTACAAAACCAGGTGCTAAAAATAAACTTAATAAATTTGACCTTATCTCTCAATGTAGACAAGACCTCAGGCACCTGAAAACTTTAGGGGGGTTGTTTTTTGCAGATAACAGCTTAAGAAATTCTCTAACAGGGACACTGTATTTAATCATATATAAAGAAAAATATATGCAAATACCAATTAAAACCATATTTTACGTTTATATGTACATTTAGAACAAACAGGAAATAATACAGAAAAATATTCTTAATCCCAAGCCTTGAGGTATCAGTTTTAGAGCTTTCATACAAACATCAGAAATGTTTGATACTTGGTACACTAGCTTTCGGAGAGAAAAAAAAAATTTTAAGTCTGTTTACTTTCTCTAACAGAAATATACTAACTGCCAATAACTACTTTATTTTAGTCATCTGTTTTCCACCCCACTAAAAATTTAGTTAATTTAATATTAACATTTAATCTTTAACAGTTTTTTAATCTTTTATTAAAATGGAAATTTATGTTTCTAATTATTTTAGCATTTATGAGTACTAATTATAATAATTAGGGTCCTACCAAGTTAATATCTATGAAAAATGCCATCACTGACCATGAAATAAGCCCTTCCCTGTGAAATCCAATGTCCCCTTATTCTTAAGAGCACCCCAGAGAAAGGGGCTCCAGGCTCCGGACTGAGGATGGACAGTGTGACGGCGCGTTGGGGGTCCCCCGTCTCCTGCACCCCGAAATGGCACATACAGACTGCACCAGCTGGTGGAATAGAGGACGTTTATTGCCTCTCCAGGATACAGCACAGCACAGATGTAACCTGGTCCCAGAGCTGGGCTAGGATGCCTCAGGCCCCCTTGAGATGGGGGGAGACTGGGCCCCTAAACTCCAGCCCCTTTCCCTAGGCTGTCTCCTCCATGCTCCCAGACAGCAACTAAACTCACTCTCTTCCAGCCCTGCCCCCCAGCCAGGGCAGCCTCCACCTTCCTTTGTTCCTCTCCATGGGGGGTGCCTGGTTCAACCGGTTTGGCATCACCTTTGCATAGTGAGGTTTTCCCTGCTGGGTCTTGCTCCAGACAGCAGAGGTCACCACAGCCCAGCAAGTACCCCCACTACGTCACAGACATCCCCTGTACAGCCATTC